>NW_024582054.1:32957708-33124493 GCF_017639235.1 Corvus kubaryi
CCCCCCCGCGCGTTAAAGGCACCGGCACCGCCCCGGCCGGGAGCCCCCGAGGGCCGGCGGCACCCCCCGGGCCTGCCCGGCACGGACCCCGGCCGCAGCCCACCCACGGGGGAGCCCCAGGAGCGGGGAGCGCCCGCCCGGCTTTGCCACGTGTGTGGGTGCATCACCCAGAGCCGCCCGTGCGCTGGGGGATCGCTCCCCGAGCTCCCCACGTGGGGATCCCTCACCTGGTCCTGAGGTTCACCCACCGAGACTCCCCCCACGTGGGGATCCCAGGGATCACCCAGCCGGAGTCCCCCTACGCGGGGATCCCCCGGGATCACCTACCCAGACTTCCCCCACGTGGGGATCTCACCACCCCCAAGCTCCCCCATGCTGCAATCCCTCACCTATTCCTGAGGATTAACTACCTACACTTCCACCAGGCGGGGATCCCCAGGCATCTCCCCACCCATACCCCATCCATGGACAGGGATCACCCACCCAGACCTCCTGCACACAGGGATCCTCCCACCCAGGTTTCCCACACGTAGGGAACACAGGTACATCCACCCAAACCCCACCCAAGCATGGGAACCACCTCTGGCACGCAGGTGTCCCCAGGGATCTCCCCACCCATACGTGGGGACCATTCTCCACAGACCGGCCTGATGCGGGGATCTCACTGCCCAGACCCACCAGGCACAGGGATCGCCCATCCAGACCCCCACCCTCCTTAATTACCCCCCGCCCCCCCAGTTCCAGCCAGTTCCCACCATATCCCTCTCCACCCCTTTTCCCAGAGCTGGCAGGGTGGGTGGGTGTGGGGATTCCAGGTGCCCAAGGCAAGCACACAGAGCACACCCCAAGGCCTCCTCCAGGACATGAAGGAGACCAGACACCTCCTCAAGACCAGGAATAGAGCTTGTCCTTCAATTTCACTTAAATATCTTAAAACTGCCTGGCAGCCCTGCCTGCAGCATAGACATACCAGGGGCTCATTCAGGGACATCCCAGCAGTCTGCGGAGTCTGCAGGGAGGAAGATTAACAGGATTTTTTCAGCTCTGACTTCTTAGAGCCCCGAGTTCTTCTTCCCTCTGACGTGGATCCTTCCCAAAGTGCTCACAGGGCAGATTTCCTTCTCCTGCCTCAGCTCAGCGGCTGACCACGGATCTGTGGGTACCCACGGGGATGGAAACTGATGCTCTGTCTGTTACTTGGGGACAGCGAAACAGCCCAAGAAGTCACCGAGGGCACCTGTCCAGCTCCATCGCTGAGGGACTGACATTAACTCTCAGCTTCCTGGAATCCCAAACATTTTGGGGAAAATACAGGAATATGCACCTTTTTTGGCTCAGCAGCACAGCTGAGCCAGCGGTGGCTGGGGGGAAGTTCCGAGGCTGGTCAGGTATCCACAGTGTCCGGTTGCAGCCGGGAGGCAGCCGGCAAAAGGGAGTTATCCCAGCGCAGCAGAGAGGCTTTGCACGCACCCTCCCATCATTTCTTCAGATCTCTGGCAACGAGGAGCCTGGTTTGACTTCCAGGTCCTGTTGCTCAGAGCAAGCCATATGTTTATTTGTCCCAAAGCATCTTTGAGAAATCAACCGCTCCGTAGCACTGGGTATCAAGGAAGGATTTGCATGGAGCTGCGGGGAGAGCTCAGCATTCCCCTCTTGGCCAGCCATGCGTGTCACTCAGCTGCAGGCTACCGTCGCATTCCCAAACTATCCGGAGCAAACAAAGGCAGCGGCATGAGGCAGATGCTGACGGAAGCTGTGCCTTTGCCTGGGAGGTGAAACGGGCCTGGAGGCGAGGCCTCGCTGGCGGGGTGGCCACGGGAGTGTGGAGGCGGCTGGACACTTGGAATGTGTGACCGGCCATCAGCTGGCCAGGCAGCGTTTTGCTGCTTCATCCTGGAGCTTCCCTGGCTCAGCACATCCCGGCCAGTCACTCCACTCTAGCAGGAGCGCTGCTGAGAGCAGCACATGATCCAGCCAAAGGCAGCATCCCCACCCCACACTTCCAAGGTGAAAACTGAAGGCCAAATATTCCTAATACTAACCATTCCAGGACTGGTTGTGGCAGGGCTTAGCAGCAGCAGATTCTGCAGATGTTTAATTGCTCTTGTCCACAGGAGAGTTTTCCACCTGGCATCAGAAGCAAATCGCCGCTTCCCAGGAATGGGATTTGCTGCCTCCCAGAAAGTGGGTGGGGGTCCTGCTAACAGAGAGAAAAACACTGGAGCCACGAGCCTGGAAGGGCATTGGAGGGATAGGGCTGCCTGTCCTGCCAGGAGTGGAGCCACAATGGAAGAACAGAGAGTGCAAATCAGCTGCTACAGCTACAGAGGGGACAGGCACCAATCTCTGCACTCTGTGACCAGTGACAGGACCCAAGGAAACAGCTGGAGCTGTGTCAAGAGAGGTTTAGGCTGGATATCAAGAAAAGGTTCGTCTCCCAGAGAGTGATTGAGCACTGCCCAGGCTCCCCAGGGCATGGGCACTGCCCCAAGGCTGCCAGAGCTCCAGGAGCATTTGGACAATGCTCCCAGGGATACACAGGGTGGGATTGTTGGGGTGTCTGTGCAGGGCGAGGAGTCAGACTCATGATCCTTGTGTGTGTCCCTTCCAGCTCAGGATATTCTCTGATTCTATGATTCAGAACTTTCTCCTCTTCCTTCTTCCAGGATTCAGAGTTGATTTCCTTGCTGGGTGGTCACTGCTTGCTCTGAAGGATTTCAGCTGAGAACATTCCACTTCCTACCAGCTCAGAAATCTCCAGTTCTTCACATCTTATGGATTTGCCACAACATCACAGCATAAAGGACCTGAAAATGCTTTTAAATCCCATGTCAGATACCATTACCCAAAATGTAAGGCAATAAACTATCTCAATTGTGTGGATTGGGAAACCTGGTGGAAAACCTCACCGGAGAGCCACTGCTGTGCCGAGCAGCCAGGCAGGCTAATGGGGCTGAATGTCCCGACTGCAGGGAGGAAATAATGCAAACAGCCACTGAAATCCCACTCACATTAGGCAGCCACTCATGGGGAAAAAGAAAAGGTTTTAAAATGCCGCAGGAGCCCCAAGTCATTAGTTTTGTCAGGAATTTTGCTTTCTCAGATCACAGGGAAAAAGCCTTCAGATCTGTGGATTCAGAGGAAGCCCAAGAAAAAGGCAAGCTATGCACTGAGCAGGGCTGTAAGTCATGGGGGCTGATTATTGTTAATGTAGCATTTTATATAAGAACGTGAGAGATCCTTATCAATGCCAGAAACAAATGCCCTGCATGTTTCAATACCTCACTGAATCCAGCTAGGAAAAAAAAAAAAAAAAAAAGAGAGCAAATTCTGGATTTTCTCTCCCTCTTTATTTGCATTAAAATTTTTCATACTATTTATGAGCATGAATCCCTACAATTGACAGGAAGTGGAAATTAATAGATTATAGGCACACGTGCCAAAAAACATTTCAACTGCTGCTAAAGAAGGTCACAAAAATTACTACAATTTTCTTCTCAGAGTAGTCAGCTAGGAGTAACTCCATTGTGGAAACTTGAGCTACATGGAAAAAGACGTTTGATCCAATTCAACTGTAAGGGAATAAAAATAAATCTGTCCTAAGCAGCATCTGTCAGCAGAAATGACACTGGAAACTCTTGCAAGAAGAGTAAAAGCCCATAATAAAAAACAACAATCTAAACCATGACATTGTATGTGAGCAGGATGAAAATCCATCAGGCTATTACCAGCCTCCACATAATCCCCACACTATCACAATGTAGATGTGCTTTTAATTAAATTGAGATGGTCACATTTTGTACTGCTGGAAATCCAGCTAATTAAGTGAATTGTTAGAAACTGTTTCAGAGCTCACTGGAAAAAAAAAAATTTATAAACTACATTCACCTTCCATTTCTGGATTTCATCACTGTAACAGAGCACTGAAAAGCCCAAAATTGGGTTTTAAAACTGTACTGTTCAATTTTATCACACTCAAAATATGACCAGCTATGAGCAGCACAATTAGAGACACCCAGACAGCTCAGTACTCATCTCAGTAACTTGACACCTTCAGACTGCTCACACTTAAATGATGATTTCTGCCAGTTTCCCTTGAGGCTCTTCACTGCCCACCTCCCAGCACAGGCCTGACACCAGTCACTCCCAGTTTTCACATTTGCAAAGTAAAACAGAAACCGCAATGGGAAAACCCCTCTCCTGCCCTCCCCAGGCTGCTGTTCCTGTACCAGACACCTAAGCCACACTTGCCCACTCCTGAAATGCTGTGGTTTATACCCAATTTAGGAGAAGGAATTGCTGCCTGATGCTGTAAGCGCTACATCCCACCCAGCTGTCGCAAATGCACAGCTCCTGGCCGTGCCACAGCCTCCCATAAATCCCCCAGGAGAGAGCCCTCCTGACTGTCCTGTGTACTCACACATGCCAGCAGAACAAAAGAAGCACCTAAATCCCTGCAAGATCAGGGCCTGCCATCACTCTGAATAATCCCTACTCAATTTCAAGTCAATTATTATTCCTACACCTGCATCACATGGTTTTAATTTCCTTTTTTTTCCAAAAAAGTTCAGTTTTGACCAAAAAGCAACAGCTTTAGCTGGAAGCACTCACTGTAAAGGTAAATTTATCTGCTGTGACTCCAACAGGTCATCAGGTCTGGGCCACAGAGGTGGAATTTAATTTCTATTCTGGAGATCTCAAGCCTTTGGTATCAGATAGAGCTAAAGGGATCACAGGGAAGCTGGACAGAAAAGCAGCTTTCCGAGCAGCACAATAATAACCATGCTTTGAATTCCCATGAGAGTGCTGTTTCAAAGCAAGTTCCAAGTTTTCTTCTTCTTTCTTGGTAGCATCCTAGCAGATGATGATTTTTTAAGAGTGGATGGTTATTTAGTAAAGCAAATGCAGAAATGACACAGAATCACCTTGTCTCCTGTAAAACACTCCCTGTGTGGTAGAACAGTGCCAGTTCAAATCCTTTTCTCCCATTCATCACTCACAGCACCTGCTTGTTATTTTTGCTGTTCTACATTAATCTAGGGCAGGTTTTAAATTAATACTCTTCTTCATCAATACCTATGGAATGAAGATGTTTTCCTTTGCAAAGAAAAACCTTTGCAACACCAACACAACGCCCCTCTTCAGCACAGACCTGTTGTTCACCTGAAATGTAGCAGGATGGACAGCAAACAGAATATGAAGTGAGAGATGGGGAGAAAAAAGAAATGGAGAGTCAGACAGACCTCGGGCTCCAAGGGCTCTTCCAGCCTGAGGATCAGGTGTCCCATAGCTGGGGCAGCCTGCAAGGCTGGCTCAGCACGTTTTCCTCCTGCAGCCAGGGAAGGACATCGATTGAGCTCTGCAAGGCATCACAGGAACAGCATGTATCAGGCTGACAAACTTCTAAGGAAATGTGCAGCAAACACCCTGGTACCTGTCTGGATAAATCAAAGAGCACAAGGAGCCATCCCAGCTGCTCTTGCCAGCACAGAGTAGGTTAATATGAAAGTATTTTGTCTGCAGCTACACAAGGGATGCATCCGCCTGCCTGGCGCAATGAGTGTCACACCAAGGGGAGCTTCGTGCTCTGGTCCCCAGTTTGCTTTCCCTGATGAAGGGCACTTCCCACAGGTGGCACACACCTGTGTCCCAAGGGTGGCTGGAGACTTGGAAATGTTTGCAAATCCTTGGGTCTGAGGAGACATCCTGTTCTCTGGTGCCCCAGGAAATCCAGCAATTCCCAGTGATGTCGCAAACTCACCGTGCATCCCTCGGCAGGCTTCTATTTTAGCTCACACCTAAAATGAGCAAACACTCTTCTCTTCACCTCTATATCCAATATGTTTTAGATAGTAACAAGCCTCTCCCTAGTGAACCTACAGCTGCCCACATTGTGCCTAGACTCGGAAGGTATCTAAGGGTTTCTATCATACTGTTCGTAAGGCCTGGGGGACAGAAAGGGTTCACGACTAACTCAGATCCTCTAGGGAAAACAGAAGGCACCAGAAAAGCCAGTTCAACTCATTTTACCCAAAGGGAAAAAAGAAGGTTTAGTAGGCCCTCTATAAAATGTCAGAGAGAAAAGCTTTATTTTCCCACAGGGAAAACATACTCATTAACAAATTAGGTGAAAGCTGAGTGAGATGTAAAAGGTCTGAAACAGCTGCATTCCTCAACGCCTTTAAATGGCCTGTCTTCACACACTTCATTTATTTTGGACAGCAGCACTGCCCATGCCAGTTTGGAAGCAGAGGGGACTGTGAAAATACCTGGGGATGAATGTATTTTTAATGTTAATAAGCAAATCTTAATTGATCTGAGCAACACTATTTGGGTTTTAGAGAACAACCAACTCGGGATCCTCCCAAACACATGCTCATCTGGGTTCCTCGTTTTCCTCAAAGCACTGTTGAACAAACCTTCACAACTCTACCTGAGTGGAAACAGAGTTCAGGGGAGCTACTCTTGTATTTATGAGTTGGGTAAATGCCCACTGAAGGCAGGCCAAAGCAATCACAGCATTTAATTATTCCTGACACGTCACAGGGGAAAAAAAAAGAGGAAAAAAATAACACCTTTTTAATGAAGGGCACTGTGACAAGTGAGTTTTCTCCACAGCCTGCAGATACCAAAAATGTAAAAAAATATTCCCCATAGTATCTTGGATAGTATGGGGAAAATTAACTCACATTCCACTTCAGAGACTGACCATAAAAGCCAAATGCCATAACCTGTTCAAGGGAAACTGCAAAGACAGCAAGGAGGAGGGAGGAAGATCCAAATGGAGGGATGAAGCTGTAACAAAAGGGATCTCAGGCTGGGTTCCTGCTTGGCTGGGATGAGCATGGAAATGAGATGAAGTGCAGGAGCACAAGACAGCAGAGCTGGGCACAGACTCTTCCATCATAGCTAAACTAACAGCGTTCATCAGCATCCCACGGGTGAAGGGCTGGAGTGACAGAAACAGGACGGCGTTAACAGTTAATTATGTGTGGTAAAAGTACAGAATCATCAAGGCAAGGGGATTGGAGCTTCTGCTGACATCTGGCAGCGTTTTGGGGAAGTTTAGCTTCTCCTGAGGTCCTCGTTGATTCAGGAGCACTGATTTGCTGACGTAAATTGGAGGAACAGGTAATGAGAACTGACTAATCACCGAGCTGTATGCCCTGCAGTCTCGTTCCAGTGTCAATCATGATATCCTGCTGATCACTCAGGCAAAACTCAGTTTTAGGGGGGATTCAGTGACTGGTCAGCACTCTTCCTTGACTCATTGTATTTGCATTTAGTTGTACAATGAGCTGATAAAAACTGTGGTGGTGTCACAACTCAGCTGACACAGCAGTGAAGGCATCGCAGTACATGCTCTAATTCCTGGAGAGCTTGCACTGAAGGTCTGGACGTGCTAATGTCACTGCTCGTGTCTTCAATGTGACTGTGACCCCTGCAAACTGAATTAACAGAGCTCTGCCAGCATCTGCTGCGTGCACACCTCTCCTTTTCCGCGCAAACATGCAGGACTGCTATTACTATACTGTTTTTCCAGATAAGGCTTAAAGGATCAGTATTTAATTGCAGCAGTGAGTTCAAGGCATGAGACACGGTGTTTGCATTAGAGAGATTTGTCACAAAACTTGGAGGGAAACAGAAGCACTCAGATGATCCATCACACACTCACCTCATTTAAATGCAATTCAATTTAGCCAGACCCTTTGGCACAAAAGTGGGAAAGATGACTTAACAAAAAGCACGGAAGAATACTTCTGACCCCAGGTGTCAGATGGATTTGTGTCTGACATTCACAGAGGAGCTGTCCAAGGAAGCCTGCAGCCATTCATTGCTAGGCTGCAATTAAGGTGGCAGCCAATGTTTAAAACCTTCCTCATCCCATTCCCCCCTTTTCCGGCCACATTTTAAATACAACACAGAATAAAAAGTAAAAATAGGCTGCTGTGCTCTGCCCCACGTGAGACTGGGCCAGGATGGCACAGATGGGAAAATTAAATTAACTGTACAGTTTTCAAGTCACCATTCAGCCTTTCAGTTGCGACAGATGACTTTTACTTACAGTGCTTCTTCCTCTGGCATTCAGTGGAGGATTTGGCAATCCTCTCTGGGTCTGGTTCTCAGCAATTCTCTAACATGGGGGCAGTTAGTGTCTCCATCGCACATAATAGAGCTGTAGAAGCCAGAAAAAAATAGTTCTCTTCTAACCAGTTTAGCCCCTTCCCATTTGACAGAAGTGATTTTCTTTCCTGATCCAAAAGCCAAACGCACCCTGGTCTCTGCCAGTGAGCATGGCAGGCACACATATTAGCACACAAATGCTCAGAGTCCACTAATGTTTGCAAAAAGTATCAAATTGCCCCATTACTGCCCTTTTCAGGGAATCAGAGAGCCCCAGTCTAACCAGGGCAAAGAGGCAGCCTTAGCACTGGCTGATTTGGGCTGCATCATCTGACACAGGGAGGGGCACACAGCACTTGGGGGTAAATGGGAAGTTACGGCCTTTCCCATCACCCAGTAAACCTGGAAAATTAAACTGGATTCTGGCTCAACTTCCAGTCATTGTAACCTCACTTCTGCCAGAGGGTTACTCCTGATTTACACAGGGCAAGTTAGACCCAGATATCAACTCTAATGGACCTGATTCTGTTCATGTTTATTTTACACCAGCACAACCTAATGATGATGCTAAATAATTCACAATTAAAAGTCAAATTACTCACTATTACTCGGTGAGTAGTCATAGCAACATCTTTCCTTCCCTGGCAATAAATCCAGTATCTGCTGACACTGCCAAGCATTGATCAGGTCTAGAATGGAGTATTATGGGACAGGTAAGTATGAGAGAGTGATGGTCACACTTGTCAGACCAAAGGCAGTTCAGCATCTCTCTCTCAGTTGCCTTTTGGGCTGCAGGCATTTCTCGAGAGCTTTTCCAGCTCCATGCAGACCCTTTGCTCCCACTGACCTCATGGCAGCTCACCTACTCCTCTCCCTGAGCCCCCCTGGGGTCCCCCTCAGCACCTCACTCTATTTACATCCCTGACATGATGGGAATCAAGGCACAGGACCAAAACAAGGCTAAACCACACAGAAGGAACAACCTCTGCAGCAAGACTTGGATTTTGCTGTTGACAGAGGAGTGCTGGCTCCTGGAGTAATTAGAAAGTGCGGAATCTGGAGACATCTTGTGCATAATGTATTGGGTTTTTTTCCTTGGAACACGGTCCAGCTCTCAGTTGCTCTTCTACGTGCTCCAAAGGCAGAGCTTTAACACTGCAGGCAGCGAGGGCATGGAGAGATGGAAGCTACACCTGAGGCAAGCTACATTCTTCTGAGACAATGACAGCTGTAAAGGTTTAGCATAAAGTTCAGGAGAGCAGAAAGGAGAACACTGTCAGTCACAAGCCTGTAATTCTGAAACTGGCTCCTTAAAAAGATAAGATAAAGCCAAACCAGATTAACCAACTTCAAAGCAAGCAGCAAGGCATTTAGGGCATGCTAGAATAGAAGGCAGCTGTGCAGAGCACTGATGAATTAAACAGGTAGAGGTTCCTTACTGACTTGCTCCTTGTCCCTTCCAGGTTTTTGGAGTGTCCTGTGATTAGTCCCATCCCCTAACTAGATTACAGCATCCAGATGATGCAGCAGTGTCTGCTACAGAACTGTTTAAGAGGCTGATCCAGGCGTGCTAGCAGCAGCTCTGTGGAACAGTCTTCCCCAATTAGTTATCCAAGGAGAAGTGATATTGAATGACTCTTACAACGAATACACAAAGCACTTACTGTTGCGCTAATCATCAACTTTCTAAGTAAAATTAACCAATTTGCTAATTAAGACTCATGACAATTCATCATTACAGTAACTCTGCACTGCAGTGATTCATCACCCTGTCACCGGCTCCTCTCGGGGACATGAGGAAGGGCTGCCTCCAGCGGCTCCTTCCCTGCTCTGAGCACTCCTGCCATGAGTCACTCGGGCCGGGACCTGGATGGCTGCTGCTTTCCAAAGGGAATTACAAAGGTGGGGGAAAAGAGAAGGGGAGGAAAAGAAGAGAGGGAGGAGGAAAAAGGGAGAAGAAAAAAAAAAGGGGGTCCAGAAGAAAAGAGGGTGGCTGAAACCCCAGGCAGTTTGAGAGAGAAATAATATTTTTTAAAATTGGGATGGGAAAAATAGTTGCCTTTTCTAACATTATTTGACTTGGATGATCAGAAATTAAGCAGGTAGGTCTCATGAGTTCTAAGTGGTACATTTTGAATTAACATCTGTCCAACCTGTGACAGGGGTCAGGCTCCTGGTGAAGAAGGAAGGAGCAGAGGGGGAATGATGCCTCTGATGACTAAGAAGGAGAGACACAGGAGTTGGGAGACTGAAGGGAGAAGCCCAGGGATTCAGTGCCTCCTGCTCACTGGATCCCTGCTCTCTGGACCTCCCACCACCTGGGCCTTCACTCCCTGGGGCTCCCCATCACTGCACACCTCCCTCATGGAGCCTGCCCCACACTGGGCACCACAAGCAAATGCCCAGCTCAGAAGAAGAGGCTGCGAGCACAGAGCCCTCCCAAGGCACAGCCATACCTGCCCTCCCTTGGAGGGGGAGCCAGAAGACCCTTCCCTTACAGCAAAGCAATCCTGAAAGCTTGAATTGCACACACACAGTGTGACTCTTGGATCCTCAGATGATCTCTCAGCTTTCTAAACATCTTCCCTTCTTCAGATGGATAAACAATCTTTCACCCATTTAGCCTGAGACACCAAACTCCACAACTGACCCAAAATCTCATCACTTCATGCTGCCCTTGCCATTTGTTCATATCTAAGGCAAGAAGCAATATTAAGAGATTTGTATTTTATGTTCATGTCTGATGTAGCCTCACTCACTTGAACACCGTAAGTTGACCTTCTCTATCTCAGGTTCACAAAATGCAGACAAACCAATTCCCAGGGGCTGCAGGATGAACATATCACCTTTCCAAGGGGTTCTGTAATGAAGGATTAATTAGCTGAGGAAACTCACAGCACTACAGCTGCAATGCTGCAGGCAGAGCTGCACCAGGGAAGCCCCAGGAGTACCACAGTATTCCAGCTTCCCACCTTGAGCACAGCAAGAGTGTCACACACTGGGGGAGCACCAATGTCCTGGCCCCCTGAAATGTCACTGCAAGGGCAAAAGTCGGCACAACCCCTGTGCTCTGTTCAATGATTTCTGTGGGCAGTGCAGACCCACACTGTCAGGAAGCAGCTGTGAGGGCTGGACCTGTCACTGCTGGTGGGAGCAGAGCCCCCCACCACAGACAGCCCTCAGTACCCCATCCTGTTGTGCCTACAAAAGTATCCTAGGTCACAGAGCTATCTGCAAGCACCCCAATCACCTGCCAGCCCTAAACGGGACATTTTAATTTAATCATCCCGAGCTGAGTCAAGCTAGCTGCACCAGCCTCCCTAATTCAAGGTACAACCTCTCTGGGTCCTTTCCTTGCTTTGCTGCCTGATTTGCCTCCTGGGTGCTCCAGGACAGGCCATGTGATGTAAATCAACCTGCTTGAGGCTGGATTTTTCTGGGGCTGGGAGGATTTGGCACCTATAAATTGTAAGGTGAGTCCCAGAAATACTACAAACCACCCCAGCAGGCTGGCTGAGGAGAGAAGGATGCTCATCAGCCATGTATGCTCTGTTCCCTGGATAAAGAGCACTAATCTAAGCTTTTGCACCTCTGAGGCAGTGAGAAGAGCCTGGCAGCAGCTCCCAAAGACCTGCTGCATGTCTGAGCTTTGACATCTTCTCCCAAATGGTTTCTTCAGCTCAGCTTGCTGTTTGTAAGCAAATCTCTCAGCAAAGTCCTGTCTGGCAGAGCAACAAGTGCAGTGATCACAACAGTCAGCACTTCCACCAGCCCAGGCAGGGACAGGGATGTGTTCCCAGCTGTGTCTCCACAGAAATCCATCCATCCATCGCCACACAGCAGCAGGACAGGAGAGAGGGAACAAGTCAGACAGCAACTGCTGGCGTAGACTCAAGCAGTGCCCAAGCCAAACTGCGTCGGCAGCGCGACACTCCCACAGCATCCATCAGCCAGGCACAACATGAACTCCTTCCTGGGAACGTGCTGCCTCACACCGGGACATGGGAAAAGAGAATGGCCCTAAATCATCACTTACAGAGAGCAGGAGTATGCTCCAGAGGAGGAGTCTGCACGGGGAGGACAGCGAATGTAAAGAGTAAAGGTTTTCCCCCTAAGAGTGTTTACCCAGATGAGAACAAACCATTTCATCACAATGCCTTCAGTTTGAAGTTTACACTTTTGGCTGGGGGAGGGCTCCTCTCGAAAACCCAGATGTGCCTCATTGCACTTGATGAAGCAGGTGGGAAAAATTAAGGGCACATGACGCTTGTTAAAAAGCATAATCTGTGCAAGGTCTAAACTACAGATCCCACTCCCCATTTCTCTTCAGCCCTGCAGAGGAAAGCAGGCTTAGAGGACCTCGGGGACAGGTTGTGTTTCCAGGCTTCTGTAAAGCACACGAGAGCACCCCGATTTCTCTAGTCCTGCAGGACGGGGCAAACCCTCTCAGAGAGCCGTGCAGGCAGACGAGAGGCTCCAACGCTACTTGATGAGGTTAAAACTCCCAGCTGTGATGGGCTCTGCTCCCTGACAAGCCGCACGTGGCCCTGGTGCTGTGCCTGGGGATTTAAAGCGGGACCAGAGTAAGGTCGGAGGGTTTGCGTCAGTGGCTGTACCCATGGAGGGCGCATCACCGCTGGAGCGGTACCTGGAGAGCTGCAGCGGGCAGGTAAGGGAGGAAAGAAAAAATAAAGTGAGAGAGGGGAAAAAGAAAGTAAACTGGAGCAAAACGTAGCTGCGTTGGCCGGGAATCGAACCCGGGTCAACTGCTTGGAAGGCAGCTATGCTCACCACTATACCACCAACGCTGCGCTGAGAGCGCTTTCGCAGCCGCGCCCCAACTGCGTCATCACCGCATTCCTGCCGGGCTGAGCCCGAAATTCCACGGTCCCGAGGGATTCCTCCGCGCTTCAGGCAATTCTAGCGCTATCGGCAGCATGGAGGAGCTCTCCGGAGCGGAGGTCGCTCTTACTTTCTGTAAGAGGGACGATGCGGCTGCGTTTAAACTCTTGCGGTGGGATGCTGCTTGCGAGGATCAGCCCGGGTGCTGGTGTGGGTGGGCATTGAGAGGGTAGGAGGCTCGCATCTCCTCGTTCTAGTTAGTAAATGTCTACAAAAATTCCTTATTTTGATATTTGGAATGGTTGTCTTGATCTCAGGTGGATGTGGGAGCAACCAGGTGAGGGACTAGGAGAGGGCTGGAACTCCACAGCTGAGCATCATCCTTACTCAGGGGGGAAAAAAAACTTCTTTACATCCTGTTGTAAACTACTTTTCGGCTCAGGAAACACCCTTAGCACGAGCTGTTTAAATCTTGGGACCTTCCTGTGGCAGCGGGTAAAGCCCTCTGAATGTGCCCCCACAAAGTATATAATGTGCAAAGGTATAATAAAGCTTTTACAAACGCTAGTAAGCTTTATACACTTCAGACTTGCTAGGACACTTGATAATAACAGATGTGTGCTATCACTGCAGGGAGGAAAAGAAAAATCCAAGTCTGTTGCTCGAGGCAGCTGGGTTTGATTTGTATGTACCTGAGTTGCAGGGATTTCTGCAGTGGAAGCGAAAAAGGCTGTTTCCCCTCAAGCTGCCCCAAACTGAGGGATCTCAGATAGGATCTGTGTGTTAAATCTCCTCCCTGGAGCTCCTGGGAGATGTCCAAAGATATGCAGTTGGTGGGGCCTTTGGTGAAGTTAATTAACCCAGAGTCTATAGCAATAACCCTTGGCAGCCAGCCCAACACAAACATGGTCTTGTGCCCCTTTCACAGCCTCTGAGCATCTGTCTGACAAGAAGGAAATATTCCCCAGTATTTAACCCTATCAGGGCTTTTCTTCAGACCTCTTAGGTGCAAACCTGATCAGGAAGGAAAATTTGCTCTCTGTTTCTACCTGCTCTATGCAATTTACTTTACTTTCTAAAAACTTGACAACTGTGTAATATTTCCAGCCTCATGTACCACTCGTTTCTCTGTTAGCTTCTTTAAGATATGTCACAAACTGGCTTTGGCTGGTTGTTTGTGGGTTGTTTTTTTTCTTTTACTGTTATGTTCATTCTTTGATGCCTATTAGTATGATGTGAGTAGTCTCACAGGGGGTTTTTGTACCATTTTCTCTACATCATGGTTCGTACAAAAGCTTCCTAATGAGCTCCTGTACAGCTAATCCTTAGTCTACTGGAATTCTTGCAGAGACTGTGCCTTCCTTCCCCTGCTGCTGGCTTGAAAAATATCTGTTTAAAATACATCTATTTTTGTGATTCTGTAATATTTTATTTGTAACTGTTAATATATTTATATCTGACCTTAATTCTCAGAAAAGTGCTCTTGGATCCTAATTTCCAAAGGGTGAAGAAGTACCTAGACTTATTTAACAGCACTCTGCCCCACCTGATCTTGTATGGGGCTGTGCATTTAGAAGTCAGTTTTAAAAGCTGCTTTGAATGTGTTTGTAATGCTTTCAGAGCTAAACCTGCATCTGTAGTCAGGCTAATGAGGGTTCTCTGGGAGGATTTGTCACTTTGTAGGAGTTTTCCAAGTGTCTGCAGGCAAATATACTGCAAAGCAGGAGCAGAGATCTCCCCGTGTGCATGGCTGGGTTGCCAAGTGAGCTGACTAGAAGAGAGCAGTGCTAGCTCAGGGCTGGGAAGCATTGATCTGGAAATCCTGCTCCTGCTGGAGGTCAGGCAGTTGCTGCCAATTTGAGGGCCACAGTCTTATGCACTGTTCCCTGCTCTGATTTGTGCTTGGACTTTTCAAGTTCTTCTGGCTCTTGAACCTAAAAATGCCTGATTAAACACAAAACCTCTTGTATGGATTCTTTAGTCCAAGCTGTCACCTGCTGTGGATGTTGGCAGAAACTACCTTCAGGAAGAGGCTTTCCACTGAGCAGATGCTTATGCACCAGTGGAGAGGGAATAAATCCTGTCCTGAAACTCTTGTCTCATCAATATATGATGGTGCTTTTTAAACAGCTTTTAATAATAAATAGTTGATAAAGAAGGACATTAGTATGAAAGCGCTTGCTTGCAGGTGTGTTGTGTGCTGGGTGCAGGGCAGGATGCTGGTTCTGCTGACTCTGGTGAGGCTTTTTTTAGTGTCATTTTCTCATCTATAGCTTCAATCAGGCTGGTGGCCTCCAGGAGCTGAGGAGTAAACTGCTGCTGGTTCTGTGAGCTGCTGCCCTCTGTTGCACAAAGCAATGCTGACACTGTCTCCTGCTAGCAGAGAGAGGAGATGGAATGGGAGGTAAAGGCAGTCAGAAAATGCTGTCTGTCTTCCTTGGAAAAACTCATGAGTGTGATAATGTGGTTGTGTGTGTAGCTGAGGTGTGAAAGTGGCTTTGAAGGGTGAAGTGCCAGTGTTGTTACCTGCAGCCAGGGCTGAAGGTGAATAGCATTTCTCAATTTGTGCTATCCCAGGAGTTCTCCAGAGTGCCCATGGACTGTAGTGGGAAAATGCATTATACAAGCTATCTGAATTTTTATACACTCACAGAGAAGCAAAGGACACGTTTTCAATCTTAAAACTATTTTTTGCTAAAATACATATTGGGGAAAAAAATTACTGAAACAGCCTCATTGAAGAGTAATATTAATTTGCTCTCCCAGTGAAAGTAACTGTTTTAATACAAGGCCCCTAATGGCACTTTTTCTTAATTCAAGGATGACTTCTCTGCTAGTCCTCATCTGTTCACTCCTATGAGCCCTTATGATGTAGAACTTCCAATTCAAACAGCTGAAGATGGGGTGTTTGGTTCCCAGTTAAGTCAGCCCAAAGAGCTTCATACAGAGTTCTCCTCTGTGGATCTCAGCTTTCTTCCAGATGTTACCCAAGAAAACAAAGAACAAAATCTCTCTGAGGATGGCCATGAAACACAAAAAGAGCTTGATGGGTCACTACCAAGTAACAAGGACAGTGGTGTTTTCATGGATGAAAGCAGCTTGTCACATCCAGGTGCAGCTCAGCCATCTCCTGGAGCATCTGCCATGTGTCCTCCCCTGACTCCAATGACTCCTATGACCCCAGCTTCGGAAAGCCCTGGAATAGTTCCTCAGCTACAGTAAGTTTATGTATTATTTATGTAGCGTACACCATAGTTAAACTTTGGGTTAAACTGCAAGGTGTTGCTCTGACTTTTCACTTGGAGAATGTAGCAAGCATGGCTTGATCTTAAATAAGCCAGAACACTACAGGAGCAGTTGTTCCTCTTGAAGGGCAGAGATGGAGAAAATAAACTGACAATATTGGATAAAAATGTGGAGATGCTTGAAGAGGAGGATTTCTTCCAGGAAGGAGAACGTGAATGACAGCAGACTCCAGGGGTTTAAAGATATCACTCTGCTTTTTCAAAAGGAGAAACAGAACTGAGTGTGAGAAACTCTGGCCTCATTAAAAGATGCTGTTGTGTCTAGGATAGAGCAACTATGGAGTCGTTTACGCCTGTAGAAAATAACACAGCCTTACCTACCTTGGGTGCTGCAGTAACTCTAAACAGTCAGTAATGGTTCAATCGAAAGCTGAGAAAGGCTTCAGTGATGCAGTTTTTGGAAGAAACACAAACTTATAATTCAGGGACTAATAATTTCATAACTTGTTCTATCTCAAAGTGCAGTTTTGGGGTTGAATTACTCAAGTTTTGCCAGAAGTAGCTTAATGCTAAAGTGGGAAAGAGACAGGCAGGAAATCAGTTGATGGCAATTCTTAATTAAAATGTGACTCCACATTAAGCCAGCACTGCTGGGGGGTTGCTCTGCAGTGGCTGGCTTTTGCAATGAGAAAATTCTTCTCCTATTCCTCAGGAATATTGTGTCAACTGTAAACTTGGCTTGTAAACTGGATCTGAAGAACATAGCTCTGCATGCCAGAAACGCAGAGTATAACCCAAAGGTAAATCTTGGACTCAAAGCTTTACCCTAACTTCCCTTTCTCAGTGCTGATGGAGCCAAATGGTCCTGAGACTGTAGTCTTAACTCCTCTGCTCCTAGGTGGGTGGAAAATAACTTTAGGGTGGTAAAGAAACATTTTAAAAGCAAATATGTGTTGTGACAAGCTTTAAAAGTGTTAATGGTTGCAAGGCTGAACAGAAATACAGTACCAACTAAATTCCTGTCAGGGCCTCCTTTGAATTTGTAGAGGTTTGCTGCTGTGATCATGAGAATCAGGGAACCACGAACAACAGCCCTCATCTTCAGTTCAGGAAAAATGGTCTGCACAGGAGCAAAAAGGTATTTTTCTGGTTTTTCCCTTCCCTTTAAAGCTCTGGATCTTGCAGCTGTGCATATATTCTGATGGAGAGTGTCTGAAAAGTCTTGTTTAAAACATGTAGCAAAGGACTAATTGCAAGAAAAAGTGAAGCACTGATATTGAAAGTCTTGCTTTCTTCATGATGGCACCTTAGCAATTTCTGAACTGTGTACTTCTGTCCCTGAATTTAGATTGAGCTGAGCAGACATCAGCAGAAAAGCTGCTAAAATTCCCAGGAATTGTTAAGGGATTATTTGCATTTCTCACTGACTTTTAAAGTGTTTAGGACATAACTTGTGTCTGTCAAGTTTCTCTTCAGTGTCTGTGTTCACCAGCCAACACATCTGCCTCTAGAGAAAATGGGAGTTGGGGAAAAGCAAAGTTTATTTCTGTACTCTGAAGCTTTCTTCCTGAAATCCAGCAGGTTGCCTTGATTTTTATGTCCCAAAAGTGTCAGAACTAGTTAACTCATGCTTAAGAGACCTCTTCTCCAGGCCTTACCACCACCCCAGGCAGGTGATTATACTCATGCCTGCAGTCTAACTCTTGCATCAGCACTGAGAAGCTGTTTTGAGGAGCTGAGAAACCTCTCAAAAGGGGAACCTCTGGGTGATGCAACATCTCCAGTGGGTTCAACCAGACCTCAGGAAGGTGAATGACCTAGTGCCTTACTCATTTTAGCTCCCTGCAGCAGTTCTGGGGATAGAGCCTTGCTATTCTGAGCAGCAGGCCCTCTTTTTTTTTGGAGTACAGGTTAGCACAGTGGTGGCTATAAACTGAATTCCACCTCAAGAGCAGAGCAAAGCACCAATCAAAGTTGATTTTTCCCCTCTGCTCTTCCTTCAGTGAAAAGCCCCATCCCTGGAAGTGTTGAAGGCCAGGTTGGACAGGGCTTGGAGCAACCTGGGATAGTGGAAGGTGTCCCTGCCCATGGCAGGAGGGTGGAATGAGATCATCTTTAAGGTCCCTTCCAACCCCAACCATCCTGTGACTCTGTGATTTGAGGGCTGTTTGGAGGTGACAATAAAGGTTTCTTCCTTCAGCGAAGAGCAGTCACGGCTGGCAGCCAGGAAATACGCGCGGGTGGTGCAGAAGCTCGGCTTCCCTGCCAAGTTCTTGGACTTCAAGATCCAGAATATGGTGGGGAGCTGTGATGTGAGGTTCCCCATCCGGCTGGAAGGCTTGGTTCTCACCCACCAGCAGTTCAGCAGGTATGAGGCAATCAGGTATAACCCTGTGCACCTTGGAGCAGGGTCTGCAGCTACTCGAGCTTGCTCCATGCCCTTGCTCCACTGTGGACTTTTAATACCAAGGTGGCCTCTTCACTGCCAACAAAGTAGATGCCTGTCTGCAGGAATAAGGTTTCCAACCTTCAGGCATGAAGCCAAACTGCATTTGCATAATGCAGCTATATTGTGTTTTTCTGGGATGTTGTTTCAGTTCTGTTTGGATGTTCTTTAGCCAAGAATGGAAAGTAAAGCTGTAGCTGAGTGATGGGCATGCTCAGCCTGTGAGATCAGCTTGTTCAGAACTAGATATTGCCATCAGGAAAGGATGATTTCAGCACTGACAAAACCAAAATTCAGTTGTCTTTTATTAGTGCTGCATCTAATAACCTGCATTTCATTTAGGAACTGAATATGTAGTAAATATTTGTGCTTGGCTATTATCTTGTTTTAGTTGCACAAGATGTTTCCTGATAAGGAACTTTGCAGACTAGGAAGGATTTACTGTGAGGGTGGGGAGGCCCTGGCACAGGGTGCCCAGAGAAGCTGTGGCTGCCCCTGGATCCCTGGAAGTGTCCAAAGCCAGGTTGGATGGGACTTGGAGCAGCCTGGGATAGTGGAAGGTGTCCCTACCCATGGCAGGGGGTGGCACTGGATGGGCTCCCTTCCAACCCAGGCCATTCCATGATTTGAGGACTGTTTGAAGATTACAATAAAGGTTCCAGTGCCATGGAAAATCAGAAGTGACTCACAAGTCTTTGAAAGTCAGCATGAAAATCTCCCATCAGCTCCAGATGGGTTTAACAGGTTTCCCTTCAAGATGTCTAAAACCTGACCTGCATTTCTCAGGGCAGCTAGCTAAAATCTGTGTGGTTAATTACCCTATTGTTAGTGTAATTAAAGAACGTTTTATTCATACAACACTGAAACAGCATTTGCATTTTACTAATCTTACCTGCTTGCTTTGCACAGCTATGAACCTGAACTATTCCCTGGCCTGATTTATAGGATGGTCAAACCAAGGATAGTGCTGCTTATCTTTGTGTCTGGAAAAGTTGTACTGACTGGTAAGTGGTGCCTCTCTATATCTGTAGCCCAGTGCTACCTCACTTTCTGAGAGCATTTAAATTAAACGTTAACTAAAAATTAGTATCTTGCCACAGTAAAGCCACTCAGGGATCTTTTTAATGGTTGCTGCAGCTTATCTGTGCTTTCTGCAGATAACATCAGTATTGTTGCACTAGAATCTTGTCTTGTTTCATATATAGAGTCTCAGATTTCCATGTTAAGTACTTTTTTTATTCAAAGTCTGATGCCACGTGCCAATGTAGAGGAGGCCAACAGGATGCTGACATGCCAGTAACTACTCAGGCACTTAAATAGGAACCTCACAATAAGCAATTTAAAATTGCTTGGACAGGAAACAAACTTCTTAAAACACTTCACTGACAACATTTAGTAGGGATTATCAGAGGAAAGGGTGGAGATCTAAGAGCTTGTTCCAGACTGATTGGCAAAACGCTCATGAGGCAAAAGTCTTGCTGAGTCAGTGTGCTCAGCAGATACCTGTACCTCAGATCCCAGCTCAAAAAAGGTGAATTCCTGAGGTCCTGGCACATCCTTTTTGTGAAGCTCATGAACATGCTTCTATTCAGATGTACTGAAAGGTAAACGGTACTTGTTCCCAGAAGCTCTGAATGCTGTATTTATCTTCACAACACAGCTTTGAGACAGGTGGAAGACAAGAGAAGTGCTGCCTTAGCCAGAGATTCTCACCATCATAAATCAAGAATGAGCTCAGCCAACTGAAGAATGGGGCACTTGGGACAAAGCTTAAATGCTTCCCCCTCCAATGTCCACCACCTTCTTAGGTCCAGTAAAATCATACTGGTCAGTTCCATTCCACTGAAGCTTGCGTTTTTTGGGGTACACTAATTGTAACAGCCTTGCTTCTGGGCCTGCAGCACACTCCCTTAGTCATTTGTTGTGAATACTGGGCCCAGCTGTAATGACAAGACTGAATTTGCTGAGCTGTGAGGGTTTGGGTTTTTTTTTTTTCCCTAATCAAGAAAGTAACTTTACTTTTGAAAGTAAAAGTTGTGGTAAGGCAGATGAATTATTCATGTCCGAGTGAGGACATGAGAAAAGGTTTACACATTCAACCTGAGCAGGGCTTAATTCAACTTTTAGTTCATTTAAATGCAGTTTTCTTGTAGCTGATGTTTGTTGGACCAGCATGAGAAGTGTTGCTGGCAAGGAATGTTCCTGCCTGCTGCAATGCAGTTCATGTGCAAGACTTGCTATTAAAGATTTGATTGCAGTACCATGGAAAGGGATTTGAAATCAAAGGTGTCCTAACACACATCTTAAAATTAAAATTGCTTCTCAGAGCTGGAGAAGGAGAGTTCTCAAACTGTGGAACAACTTCCAGTACAAAATAAAGGCCTTTCAGTTCTTGTTTCTACCTTTCCACTCACCTTATCAACAAGCAGAGCTGTTATTCTTAAGCAGTTAACACCATGGTGGTGCTCAGTTGCTTTTTTCCTTCTTCAAAGCCAATATTCTGCACCTGTCAAGAGCAGAAAATTGCTGTTTTGGTTCCACAGATTAAACAAAACTAGTCTTAAAGCTAAGCAAGCTAGAAATTGTTCTTTAAGGCAGCAGATAGAAATTCTGCTCTTAATAGTAAGGTGCTTTCAATCTCCTGGGTTTCCTCATGGTTTGTAATCTTACAAGGTTTAAATTGTGCTCAGTTAATCTCAGCACTCTGTTAATTCATGGGGTTTTTTTTTCTTAAATGTCCATTTAGGAGCAAAAGACCGTTCTGAAATCTATGAGGCATTTGAGAACATCTACCCCATTTTAAGAGGTTTCAAGAAGCCATCGTGACATGGCTCACAAAGCAATCCAGAACAACACCTGGGTTGGTGTTGCTGTGTGTGGAACAGAAGCCAAGGGGATTGCTGGCCCCAGCTGTGGAGTTGTGGGTTATTAAGCAAATGATTCATTTCTGAATGCTACATATGCTGATGCCTTTCTGTAGTTTGTGAAATGTTCTTTTCTTTCAGATTATGTGTCTGTAATCCGCCTGAGTTCTGACAACTTCTGTCAAGCTAAA
Organism: Corvus kubaryi; assembly: GCF_017639235.1. Lineage (NCBI taxonomy): Eukaryota > Metazoa > Chordata > Aves > Passeriformes > Corvidae > Corvus > Corvus kubaryi. The sequence continues at coordinate 32,979,421 of NW_024582054.1, forward strand.
ACACTTGATAAATGAATGCACTTTTAATAGAATGTATATTAAGGTGGCACTAAAAATATTTTGTAGTAGAAGCTATGTGTCTCTTCCCCTGTTGAACAGGAGAATCCACACACTGCACTTCAAACTGGCTTAATCAAAATCCTCAGCTCTAAGTGTCCTGAATTGCTCCTGCAATGCTGTATTTTCATGTTTAAGCTCAAAATAGATTATTGTCTATAATATGGCTTACAAAATCCAGCATGAGTTGATTTCAGTGTTTAGAAGACCTGTATTGAATCACACTGATCCTGATGGCTGGGTAAACTCTTGTGTGTGATGGTGCAGTGTTTTCTTTTACAGAGAAGAAGTTCCAAGTCCTGACTGTTGGGATATACCTAGAAAATCTGTGGGTGGAGGGGTAACTAATTAAATCACCTAATTTGACGTGGGGTAAGTTAGATTTTAACTAAATGGTACCCATTTGTATTACTGAAGTGCCCTCAGACAATGGGAGTTTGGTGCAGACAAAAACATGTTGGTTTGGAACTCTGTTAAAAACGGATTTGAGGAAAATAAAAAAGATGCTGATGACTTAATTATCTGTATTATTGAACCAGAGTTCAGCCAATGGCACTACATCTGGTAATTTTGGAGCAAAACCAATGGGGTTTCCTGTACGTGGTTTGAACTCAAGCCTTTCTTTTCAGAAGGTGTCCTGCTCAGAGTGGTCCTGTGAGCAGGAACAGTGCAAAGCCTATCCCATGGCTGCTCTGGAAACTCCCTGGAAGCAAGCCAGCCCAGTTTATGCTGTGTCCTCCTGTCCTGAAGGTGTGTCACCTGTCTGGAAACACCACTAGAGGTTGCTCTTAGATGACTTAAGTGTAACCCAGGCCAAAATCTTCCTCTGTCTTTGCTGGAAATACACGGGCTGGGCTACGGCTCAGCTCTGAACAGGGTCTTGCTGGGCTTAGCTTTGCTGCCACAAGTTTATTTCTGATTTGGTTGAGGGTGTGACTTCATCTTCTGTGTCTGTTATGTGTCTCTCACAAGTGGTTTTATATCTATCTCTCTGCTTCTCTGGAAAAGAGTTTGAAAAACTTTGTGTGCTTCCTCATGATAAACTGGTCTTAGCTGTTATCAGTTTCTCTGTCAAACTGGATTTCCACACTCAAATCTATTTTAAACACAGGCTTACTTTTCTGTTTGCTTTCTAACACTGGAGACTTTCCACAGCCATGGGCTGGACTTTTATTTGCACTGTAGCTGTAGTGGCAGCTGATGAGCTTCAGTTACAATAATATTTTCTAAGTGAAAACACCCTGCTTTTATTGAGGTTTCGGGGGAAAAAAAGAGTTTATCTAAGATGAGCCTTTTTCAAGAAATCACATTTTGCTTAAGAGCTTGCCCACATGATTTCAGTGGTAAAATTAGTGCTCTTTAGAAGTATGGATAAAGCCTTAGAGATAAGAATTGGGCTCTGTGCCTTTTCACTGAGCTCTAGTGATTAACTTAATGTTTGCTATGGTAACTCTTGTCTTTAAAACAACAATCTTGGTTCTACCTCCTTGGTGCTGTTCCTGCTAGTGTTTGATAATGGTAGGAAGGGGGAATAATGTAGGGCTGGGAATTGCGCTTAAAAAAAAAAAAAAGTACAGCAATGTTTTGTTGTTGTAGTTGTGTTTCTTTCTTTTGGGAAGGGGGATATTGCTTTAAGTTATTCTGGCTTCTGTGGACTCAATCTCCTCTAATTGGCTGGTCTTTCCCCCTCCAGACAGAAAGAGGGAATGGCTTCAAATCCAGAGTAGGTTCGTATTAGGCAATATTAGTTATCAGGAAAAAATTCCTTACTCAGAAAAGGGGTGGGGAGGCCCTGGCACAGGGTGCCCAGAGAAGCTGTGGCTGCCCCTGGATCCCTGAAGTGTCCAAGGCCAGGCTCGATGGGGCTTGGAGCAACCTGGGATCGTGGGAGGTGTCCCTTTTCAGGTCAGGAGGTTGGAGCTGGATGATCTTTTAAGGTCCTTTCTCTTCAACTCTCCTCCATCCTATTATTTAACTCCTCACCGTGGCTCCACCACGGAGGCCGGGTTGACGGAACCTACCCCCACGTCGGTTTTAAGGATGTGCATCGGTATTTGCTACTTGGGCAAAGCGATTTGGATGCTGTTGTAAATACAGGGCCGTGCTTTGACCGGTCGCCGTAGCACCCACAGCAGTGTTACTGACGGATCGTCGCAGCATGGCAACCTCTGAAGGCCCAGGAGCCGGAATGCAAGACCCACGTTGCTCTGGGAGCAGGACAGGGGTGTGATCCCCGTCCTTCTACAGAAGGAAAAGGACGCGGTTTATATTAAAATAAGGATTTTCCCGGCGGAGCACGGGCCGTCCCCCACCCTCCCCCGCTCCCGCCCGCCGCCTCAGCGCCCCTTCCCACAATGCCCTGCCCGCCAACAGCGTTCCACGTGACCGCGGCGCCCAACATGGCGGCTCCCAGCGGCCGCCGGCCGCAGCCCGTGGGGCCGGGTGGGGGCAGCGGGGCCGTGGCCGGGCCCGGGGCTCTGCGGGGCGCCGAGGAGGACGCTGAGGGTCTCTACGTGGCGGTGGAGCGGTGTCCTCTCTGCAACACTACGCGCCGCCGCCTCACCTGCGCCAAGTGCGTCCAGAGCGGCGACTTCGTCTTCTTCGATGGGCGCGACTCCGAGAGGTACCGGCGGCGCTGAGGGGAACGGGACGGCCTCTCTCTGCTCTGCCGCGGGTCGCCTCGCCTCGGGGGCCTTAGGGCTGTGCCTCAGGGCAGGGGCATGGGGGTTGTGCCCCTTCCCCGCTGTCCTGGGGGTCGGGGGAGGTGAACGGGGCTCGGCGGGCTCAGGGTTTGGGCGGGGGAACGCTCCGGGAGCTGCCGGGCCCACCCTGGGGCTGGGGGCGGACACAGCAGGATGAGGTACGAGCCTTGAAATAGTAATAGTTTTAATAATGATTAAGAAATCACCCTGACTTTCACTCAGTCAGGTACAGCTCTCAGTAGATGTGTCCGTGTCGATGCGGCCACAGAAGCTCCAGACAGTTCAGGGCACAAAGAGAGACCCGTGCAGTGAGTTATTTCAAGTGGGTTACCTATTTTCGGCAACATGCTTTGAAACAGTAGTTTTCTAAATCCTTAAGCAAAATTAGGAGGGTGTGTAGGAAAGAAATGAAACATTTTGTTGTGTGTACACCTCTTCCTTTAGGATTATAAAAAATACTCCCCTTGAGTTAATCATGTGCCGTCCTGCTCCTGGCTCTCCATGAGGGAGGCTGCATGAGTGCTATGCCCATAAACAAATTTTCTCATGATATGACTCAGATGGCTCCTCCATCGCTGTCGTTCACAGCATGTCCATCCCAGATTCTTAAAAAGTCTTCCAGTGCCATGTCTGGAATAGCTCTGATTCTTGGCTGGCACCGTGTTCTTGGTCCCGTTAGCAGCTGTTGGGACTGATTCCTGGAGCTATTTTGGTAAGGTGGCAAGCAGCGTGCGGGGGGGTGGTGTCCTCACTCCAAAGACTCCTTTTGTCCCCAGGAACAAGGGGACAGGGGTGCCTTTCACCCATCAACATCCATAGGAGTGGGGAAAGGCTGTCAGCCAGTGTGAGTCAGCTTGCAGAACTGAGACCTTAGTCTGCCACTGGATGGGCTTTCTCTTTTTTTTTAAATACAAAACTGTGTTGTAGAACCACAAATTAAATGTAGTCTTTCTAAAATAGGTGGAAAACGTGTAGTTGTGTGAGACTGCTTGGGGTTTTCTGCAGATTCTGTGAAAAGATTGGATATGGAGCTTAGAACATAAACCAAGTTTGGTATTTTTCTTGTCTTTTGTAGCCTAAGTTTTGGCTAAATGTCAGGCTTAATTCTAGAAATTCAATTGTAGCCTTTGTTAGAGTTGTTCTGTATTAACCAAGGCTTAAGAAGTCTCTGCCCATCAGAAAAATGAAGTCATAAAGAAGCAGCTTTAGCCAAAGTACCAGAAGCACCAGTGTAAGAGAAAACCCTCTTTATCGTCTCACATGAGACAGGATCAGCTTTTCTGTCTGACAGTTATCACTGCGTCCTCCTGAGATGCTTTCAGTGCCCCATTTGTCTGTGGCTGGAAAAGCTCCTGTTTATTTACACTGTATTTTTTAACTGCAAGAATTAAATCTCTTTCTAATTTTTTTTCTTTTTTCCCCCCTCTGCCTGGACATCACGGTTCCATCTGTGGGGATCACTGCTGTTTTACCAACCTGGAGCCTCCCTACACACACCATTTCCCCAGGCTTTGTTTCTCCTGCTGGGCAGAACTTTCCCATTAATGAATTGCAGTAGTGCAATTCATTAAAAGTGGCAAATTTGTTTTAGTGAATCAAAGGAACAGCACACCTATATGAATAACACAATATGAACAACCTGAATATCCTTGATGGCAGCAGGAGCACTCTGTGTAGGGACAAAAAGCTTGGGTTTTGAGGTTAATGGGATTATTTTTAAGCTGTTCCTAAAATATTTTCTTTGTGTTTTCTAATTAATACTTGGAATGACTAAAGTAAGACTGGGGAAGAGGTCTGTTTTCTTTGTTTGCTCTTTGTGGGTGTCTCTGAATTTCTTGTGATGTGATCCCTGGGAGAGGGGGAGATGTTTTAAATGGTGACCAGGCACCACTGAATCCAAAGCCATGCAGGGGCAGGTGCAGTTCACTGGCTGCATTTCAGCTGGTGTTTACAACCATGGTTATTTATCTGTTGATTTTATGCCTTCTAGTAGTACCTGGGTTAATTTTAGATCAGCCAGTGCTGGAGGAGTGTCACGACAAGGGCTTTGCTGGGTGGCTTGGCATGAGAAATTCAGAATGTGGAAGTGTTTGGGGGCACTTGGGCCTCCCATTTGTCTTTTTGAAGTGTTACAGAGGGGGGGGGGGAAGGATCATTATCTTCCTAGTTAAATGTAAAGAAACCAAGCATTACACCTTGTATCCAACAGTGGCTCATTTTTAGAATTTTCTTGTGAATTTTCCTTATATGAAGACAAACAATTTCACGTTCTAATTATTCCAGATTTCTTGGGACTATTTTGTGTGCTAAGTTTTAGAAGAGCTACAGTAAAATTGGAGGGTTTTCATCTGTCTGGCAAAAATCACCCCCCATATCTGTGAGGGGGAGAGACTGAGGAGCTGTTAAGATTACTTACTGAAGGAGAGCTACGATTAAGGATGAGTAGTCCAGAAGTCCTCCAGTAAAACAGTCACTGACATTCTTCTTTTCATGAGTAATGTGTTCTATATTCAAAAGCCAAGCTGGCATCTTGATGTTGGTCTCAGCTCAGAGGTTCTTCTTCCTCCTGGGAGTGTCCTGCAGCCTGTCATGTGCATAAATTCTCAGAGTGTGTTTCCCAGACTACTGAATTGCTTTGCTTTGTGTGTCTGCAGATGGCAAAAGCCAAAGACAATATAATTGTGATGTCTGAGCCTGTCTAATTTCTCCAGGCTGTGGGTTATGATTAGTAGCAGTGACTTTTTGCAGCAAGGGAGTTATAGTGAGTGTAGTGCCCTCAACTCCTTCAGCATTAATCAACTCCTGTAGATTAGGAAGCCCCTCTCTCTGGTTCCTTCTCTCTAATCATGAACATGTGGAAATCAGCCAGGTAACCACAGAAAATCTCACCTTAATGTGATAAGACTTGAGGAAAGAGAAACATTTCATGGGTAATTCGAGATGTTCTCTCCTCTCAGTTTACATTTTATGGGAGTTCCTATAATAATTCATCCCAAGTTTAGCCTTTCAATTTGGCAAAGAAACAAAAGATATATAAGGAAGAATGAGTTGCAGGATGCAACGCAATTGAAATCAGAGCTATATAAAGAAATGGAAATGTTTGCTTAGGAGAAACCTGCTGGAGAAGTTGGTAGGAGCTGTTTGACATCGCTGCTGAAGCGCGTGGTGAGCTGTAATTTCTACAGGCTTTCACAAATATTTCTGTCTTCCCTCCACAGCCAGGACTTAATTTATTCCTATATTCTTTGACAAATCATTTAACTTTTTGCTGATGCGATGGATGGGAATTGGGTGATTCTGTGCAGTCAGAGTCTGTGCCCATTAATCCAGCTCTGAAACCAAGAATTGCCAAATTACCCCAGCGCTCTCACTGTGTGACTGCTGAGCTCTATGTTTCTGGGCCAAGGGATTTTTGGTGGCAGCCAAAGGTCGGGGTGCAGTAGGTGTGCACTGCTCTGTGGTAAACAGGAGGCTCATGCAGTGCCTTTGTCATTTCCATGATGACTCCTGGGGTGAGGACACACAGGAAGAGGGGACGACGCGCTGGGCTGAGCAGCTGGGCTCCAGTTGCACCACATTCCTCCAGTTCACGTGTGGCCTCTGGCTTTTATGCCAAGCAACTGCATTTGGTTTTGGTTTGCTTTGGAAGGAAAACAGATATTTCTGCTTGACTACAGAAGCAGCAGCCAGTGGTTTTGTTGTTCTAATGCTAATGTCATCTGGAAGGGTGGTTACACACTCTCTGAATCCAGAGGTAGTCACCAAGCTTTCAGATTTCAGCACTCAAAGGAAAAAAGTGAAGCATTTTGAAGTTTTACCTGAAATCAAATCTGCAGAGTAACAGAGGGAAGTGCAAGATGTCGTCCTGTCAAGGCTCAGTGTACTATTTTTTCTAAATAAAGCTTAGATGTCCCTGAAATAAAGGTAAAATCATAAAATCACATGGTTTGGGTTGGAAGGGACCTTAAGGACCATCTAGTTCCAACCACCTGCCATGGGCAGGGACACCTTTGTGCCCCGTTCTGCCTGGCCTTGAACGCTTCCAGGGATGGGGCATCTGGAAATATCACAGCTCTGTTAGGATGAAATTGTCAATTCTACATGTTGCAGAGGAAAAGAGAATAAATTGTGGAACAGTAAGGGGGGCAGAATGGGGCTTCTGCATACTCAAAGGGTGAAAACACAGGATGATGAATCCTAAAAAAATTCCTTTGTGGTCAGTTCTCTGCAGTTCCCATACCCCAGAATCCAGTGAAGCAGAGCTGAAGCAAGACTTTTGGGTCATGGACTATATAAGATAGTACTATTAATTTCTCCAGTGACTGAAGGTTTTTAAAGTACTCTATGTTTTTTGTAAGACACAAAATACTGCTCTTGCTAAGCTATAAATCTAGAAGTAGCAATAATTTGCTTACAAGTTTGATAATTCAACTCTCTGATGTTTCTCCAGCTTAGAGGTTCTGTTGCAATTCCAGTGAGACACATGCTCTAGAATTCTGCAAGAGTTTTACACATTTAGCCATTACTTCCCAAGATGAAGACAGATAGCTGAGGTTTGGAGAATCCCCAAGCTTCAATTTTATTATCTTTTTCAGACAACTTACAGTGCTGTAATTGTGTAAAATATCAATAAAAGAATTTAATCTCTTCCAGGTTTTCAGACAAGAAAGAAAGGCTGATGCATCTTAAAACCAAACAGAGAGAATTCCAAAAACAGTAAGTTGTATTTATTAAATTGATATAAAAGCCAAGAGATCTCATAAAAGGAAACAGTCTCTTTAACACACTGTTGCTGGAGACAGACAGAGTCCAGATAGTCATAAAACTTTCAATCATGTTTTTTCCTCTAGTGTTTTGAAGGCCATGGAAGGGAAAGAAATAACTGATCAGCTGGTGAGTTGCTCCAAGTGTCCCATGGTTTTTAAACTCTCTAAATTCCTAGATCTCATAGTGTAAAGTTACAGTTTACCTTGAGGGCATTGTGTTGCTTTCCCAAAGAGCCTGTTGTAAGCAAAACTGAAATGGGCTCTGCAAGCAGAGTGTTCCAAGCTGGCTGAATTTTTCATTTCTCACTAGATATTTGTTCAATAACTTATTTTACCGATTGACTTTATACTAAGCACTCGTTTTGTTTGTGGCATTCTTCTGTGCACAAAACGCTGTATGAAATGTTTAGTTGCTTGATCCATTTAAGAGCATCCTGCTACTTTTGCACTAAAGCTGCTGGCTTGTTGTTAGTCATTAGTTCAGCGTGTTTGAAGTCATTTGTGCCCTAGAGTTGCTGAATGTTCTTTTTCAGAGGTGGAAAATAATGTCTTGCAAGATGAGGATTGAGCAGCTGAAACAGACCATTTGCAAAGAAAATGATGAAATGACAAGACGTGAGTAATGCCTCTGCTTTTGTGATGTGGAAAAACGCCCTGTGCCTTAGAGTGAAAAATCAATTGAGGTGAATTTGAGCATTAGTTTTTTAAAAAATGGTGAATTTCCAAACCATCGCTTCCTAAATCAAGTTGAAGGCAAATCGGTGAGTGGATTTTGGCCTTTTTATGCTTGGGTTTTAATTAGCAAACAGCAGACATTATTCAGCTGGATGGAGATGGTTTTGCAACAGCTTTAAGAGCAAATGCTTAGCAGCCTGTGACTCTGGCTGTGTCCCTAGAGATTGCTTTATTCAGTGTAGTGTTTCTGATAACTTCCTCTTGCTAAAGAGGAGCAAACAGCTCTGCAGCTGTCACAGATTTCATGAAACTGCTGAATTTTAACCCACACCTGTCTGAAAACCCTAAAATCCTACTTGAGCAAGAGTCACTGAAATATGGTGTGGGCTGGAGAGTTGCTTCATTCAGAAACCTCAGTTTTTGAAACTCATTAGGTTGTTTTACACTAAATGTGCCAGGTCATTTTTCAGAAGAGAATGTGCAGCTGTGCTTACAACCTATGTGCAAGGGAAGTAGAGGAAGCATATTCAGAAGCATATTGATTGAATCTGGGATATTTTTATGGCTTGAAATTCAAGAGGAGTCATACAGAGAGTAGAAGCAGAGGCATAATCTGAGAATAGTCATAAAGGATTAGCATGGGCTTGGGGTGAAAAATCAAAAAAAGGCTGAGATGCAAAATGATTTTCAATTAATAAGGAGGATGGATAGTAACAATAGGAAATGTATGATAAAGAAAAGGTGAAGGAGTAGACAAGTGTGTTAGTTAACAGGAAAGAGAGCAAATAACAGTGCAGAGAAGTCTGAAGCATTCAGTGCTGCCTTTGCTTCATCTTCCTGCAAAGAAAATGTGATCAGCTGCTTAGCCTGGTTAAATTTTCCATCATGAGAGGACTGCAGGCTAAGGAAAGGAAACAAACAGCTGCATATTACTTTGCTTTATGGAACCCAAGGAACAAGCTGAAGTAGTCTGTGGAGCACTCAGGAACACACGAGGGAGTGAGGATGTCTTAGGAAGCTGAAAGCAGTACCTGCTTTCAAAGGGTGCAGGAAGGAAGAACCTCACACTGATGACACAGGCATCCTGTTACAGACATGGGGCAACTTTGCTGGTAACTGGAAGATAAGGTGGTTAAATATAGGCATCACTTGGTTGTGATACTCATGTCAAATTCATGTTTTGTTATTTATGTCGTGGTTATGATATTCATGTCAAATCAACCCCATGCCTGGGGAACAAGTGGTGCAGTGGAGGATGAAGCAGAAGCTGCACATAAGTTGGATTTGGGCACTGCCTGAAACTGTCTTGTGAGCAAACCTAGACATTTGCTCTGGGTGTAACCCCTGCAAGGTCATCACAAAAGGTTAGGAAAGCTGCGTTCAAAGAGCGGTGACACTGGTCCAGCTGAGGAGGTGAGACAGGTGGAGCTCAGCAGGAGCCAGTTCCTGGCCCAGTTCTCTTCAGTATTTCCCATAATAGCTCAGTAGAATAGAGGGTGGAATGGAGAAAGCCAGGCTGGATGGTGAAATGCCTTCTGTGGAGACCAGGACCAAATTCAAAATCATGCAGATAAATAGACAACATCATCTGAAAAGGACGAAGTCAAGGCACACGCTGTTGTAAAGAGAAACAAACCCAGAATGGGGGATGGTGGTGAGATTTGGCAGGAAAGGATCTGGGGAATTGCAAATTAAATAAAAGTTATCAATCTCGTGGTGCTCCAGAAAGGCTCAGGCCTCTTTCTGGGTTAACTAAAGTAAGTGCTGTATTTAAGATGGAAGCAGTTATCCTGCTGTGCCAGGTATTGCTATTGCTTCAGTGGAAGTCTGGTGTCCAATTTAAACAATTTAAGAAAGATACAAATCACGTGAAGAAAGTCTGAGTGTTGGGAATGAAACAGAAAGAATGGCTAAGAAAATTCATGTTTGGTTTAGAGAAGAGGAAGTTGAAGAAAAACAAGCTTTTCAGTAGATAGAAGATTATTATTATGGAGAGTATGACTTTTTGTCTTTAGCCTGTGAAGAAAGGAGAAGAGGAAATCAATGTGATTTTGAGGAATTAGTCACCTTTTCTCAAAATGCTCTGAAGGTGGCAGAGTGTTAGGACCAACCAGGGAGTGAAGTTCTCCATTTTCCTATTCTTCTGTGGAATTTATTGTCTGCAACTCTTGCAACTTCTCTTGATTCACAGTGAATTTGGTTAGATGTGACTTAAAAACTGAGCTAACCATTGCCCAACTGTGACCTATTGTTAGCTCAGTTGCTTTTGGAGAGAGACCAGAAATGAATTTTAGCTGTGAGTAGCCAAATAGATCAGGAAACCAACTTGGTCACTCTTGGGCCACATAAAAAAGTGTGGAAAAAGTTGTTTATTTTCTCTTGGATGTGGCACAGTTTAATTTCCTGAAATAAGAACGATTTCTAGAACACTGGGTTCCTGCTTTTGGAGCTGACTCTCCTGGAGACCTCAATAATTGGTGCTTAAAATAATGTTTTAAAATCTGTGTGTTTGCCTTCTTTCTGTGCAGAACAGTTCAAGGAGACAGGCTTGCAAATACCTGGCAGAGCTCTCTGGGCAGAGATCAGTGTGCCTGGGCTTGCATTTGTCAGGCAGTGCAGGTGGGACACAGTGGTGTCCTGAAATACCCCTGGGAACAGATTTTTAATCACCTCGTAAACTGGGTCGTAAAGCAGAGGTGCTGTGCAGAGAGCAGGACAGCTGTTTGTGCACTGGGACTGCTGAAGAGGAAACGTGAGTTCAGTGTCTCCCCTGCTCCCAAATAATTGCTGTTGGACCTGCAGGGAAGGGAGTTCACTCTGAAAAAGTAGCCTTTCAAGTCGAACATGAATGTGAAAATTGAACAGATGGACATTTTCCTCCTCCTTTGTCTGTTGTTCTTTATGCAAAGGGAGAGTTTGGGAATATGAATGCAAGTGTTAATTGATTTTGTGTTGATGTTACAGGACTGCTTAAAGGAAAAGGGATTTGCAGCTGACACATAGGGATTCTTGGTATTGCTCAGAGAAAAGTGGATTTTTCTACTGCTCCTCTACCAAGGGTTATTTATTTAAATTATAACAGGGGCCACTTATTTATATTATATAAACCTGAGGATTATTAGTTCTTACCTGCATGGAGGAGCTCTTCTCACCTCCTTTAATTTGGGACTTTGCATCTCCCACATACCAGATCTCCCTTCCTACCAGACACACCATGGATTGCAGCAGATCAGATGACTGGAATGGTTCCTGATGTTCAGAGAGAGCAGCGTCTGTGTCTGCAGGGGCAGGCACGCTTCAAATAGGGCACATGGAGAGTTTTAAACATGTATTTGGGAAGAGCACAGGAAATCTTTCCCTGAGCTTTTAAAAGACAGAGGTGGCTGACTCTCTCTAGCACCATGTTTGTGGAGCATTACCACAGCCAGTTATTTTATAGCAGAATCAGCAGACCCATAGGATCATCAAGGTTGCAAAAGACCTTAAGATCATCAGGCCCAACCTTGGATGCTTCAAGATGCTCTTGCAGGGTATTTTTCCAAGCCTCAGCGTTCCTGACACGTGGCGTGAATCCAGGCAGTTCAGCACTTCAGCAATGAGCACATTTCCCATTTTGTGAGTGGAAAGGGAGATAGCCAGTGTTCCCTGTGGAAACAAGGAGCCTGCACTGCTGGGATCCAAGTGCTGTAAGAGCACATCCATGAGTGAAGCCCAAATAACCCACACTAACAGCAGCAGAGGTGCCAGAAATGGTGACTGAAGATGCTATCTGCACTTGATTTTGGCTGCAAGCAGGGCAGGGCTTTTTTGGCCAGCACGATGCAAACATGTACAGTCAGGCTATTTCTGTCAGGATGATTACCTCAGGAGTTTAATTAAAGTGGGAAATCTTGGTTTTTGTGCTCCAAATCCAAAAATAGCCGGGTAAAAGATAGGGAAAGAATAATCCCAATTGCAGTCTCTTTGAAGATCTTCACAGGAGATTAAAAAGTTGTACCACTGAGCAGCTGGAAGATGTTAATAGTTTAGCAGGGTTTTCTGTTTTAAGCTGCCATAGATCTAGTTTTCTATAAATATTAATAAAGCTTTTCTCAAGCTTTTCTTCCAAGCACCTCCAAGCTCCTTTTGCAAGGGATAACATCTGCTGCCGTTCTCACAGACACGGAGGGGCTGCTGAGGATTAAAGAGGAGAACCAGAAGCATTATCGCAGGGCTCAGAGGCATCAGGAGAAGAAGGAGAAGATCCAGAGGCACAACAGGAAGCTGGGAGACCTGGTGGAGAAAAAAACCTACGACCTGAAATCCCAGTATGAGCACTTGGCAAACCTCCGTCGGTCGCACATCCTGGAGCTGACCTCGGTCATCTTCCCCATTGAAGAGGTGAAGACAAGCATGAGGTATGGCAGGCTCGTCCTTTTGGGATCATTTTGCTTGGGTTTAGACACGCAGAAGAGAGTTGTGTCAATCTAAGGTATGTGCTCTGGCTCCCTTAGGATCTGTGGGGAGGAGGAGGGGGAGCTGTGTTCTCACCCAAAGACAAAGGTCCAGGATAGAAGAATCTGAACCTGGAGGTGCTTGCATCTCCCCACTGAGACATCTGAGCTGTGTGTCCAGTGTTAAACTTCCTTAAAATATGGATGCCCCATCCCTGGAAGTGTTCAAGGCCAGGCTGGACGGGGCTTGGAGCAGCCTGGGATAGTGGAAGGTGTCCCTGCCCATGGCAGGAAAGTTGGAATGAGATGGTCTTTAGGGTCCCTTCCAAACCAAACCATTCTAGGATTTTACCATAATAGGTAATTAAAAATGCCAGAGAAAATGAAAGTAGTTTTGGGACTGAGGATTTTGCAGGAGCAATCCAACAACCATTTTGCCCTGAGTGAAATCTGGCTCAGTGCCTGCCAGGTGCGTCTTCGATTCTATTTTTAACCACTTCTTTTCAAACCCTTCTGGGGTCCTGCAGGGACCCTGCAGATGTGTCCTCAGAGAGTGACAATGCCATGACCTCCAGCACTGTGAGCAAGCTGGCAGAGGCACGGAGAACCACGTACCTGTCGGGGAGGTGGGTGTGTGATGACCACAACGGGGACACCAGCATCAGCATCACGGGGCCCTGGATCATCCTCCCCAACAATGGGGACTACTCAGCTTACTACAACTGGGTGGAGGAGAAGAAGACTACACAGGGGCCTGGTAAGGGGCAAAGGCCTGATCTTAGGCAGCTGGGACACTCCAGAAGCTTTGGGTGCCACTGAGGAGCAGGAGGCTGGTCCATTTGTTCTCACTCTGAGCCAGAAATAAATGCCAGTATAGGGATTATAGGAGAAGATTCCCTGCCCAGTTGGAACTAGGTGGTCTTTAGGGTCCCTTCAAACCCAAACCAGTCTGTGATTTTATGATGAGTCTGCTGAAATCTTATTTTGCATTAAATGCTCTCTGGGATACACAGCACAATGAAATAGAGAAAGTTAATTATTCACAGTTTTGACACAGTTCACATGTCATCATCTTAACAGGAATTCCAAGAATTACTATTTTCTTCCAACTTCTGACAGATTTCACTGGAAATGATTGTTAGGCTGTGCTCCATAGTTAGAAATGACATATTCCAGAGCAGACTCTGGGAACATATTAACACACTCACCGAGGTTTCATTTAAAACAAGGATTTCATGTTGTTTTTATTTCTTTCAGATATGGAACATAATAACCCTGCTCATACCATCAGTGCTGCATTGTGCTATGCAACTCAGCTCGTTAACACTTTGTCTCTCATACTTGATGTAAATCTTCCCAAGAAGCTCTGCAACAGGCAAGTAAAAACACAGCAGGAGAATCAGTGACCTTAAATCAGCTTCGTTTGGGGAACAAAGTCATGAATTGCAACAGCTTTTTTGGTAACATGGGTGGCTCGTGGATTTTTGTGCTCTTTGAGGGGAGGGCTGGCAGGATTTTAGACCACAGTTAACAGTCCCTCCCTTCTTTTTTACTTCCTGAGAGGAAGCCCAACCATCACAGTTGAAAACAACACTTTTCTAGTTGATATATTCAGCATCCTCAAAAGAGAGCTTAAATATGGCAGTGTATGAATGGCACTTTTGGTTTTATTCGACCCCAATTTTGTGCTTCACTAAATCCCAGCCTGATCCAGCAGCTCTAGAGCAGCTCTGCTGCCTCCTGTGCTGTAGGACAAGGTCCTATAATATGGCATGGCAGCAGTGTAATTCCCAATGGGATAAAACCCCCATGGGAACACACCTAGGAGTGCATTGCATGAACCCCATTTTGGATGAAAGGCGCTGTTAGAATTTTGGTGTCTGTGTGGAGCAGCTGGGATCTGTACAGAAGGAGCTGCAGACCTGGTCAGACTCCCAGGGGACTCAAATGTGCTGCTGAGATTCTTTTAGGTGTTTTAAAATAGTGGCTGTCAAAGTGAGGGCACAAAACTTGTGTAGGCTTTCAGCTTTTTCCCACTTCATGGCTGTGGGCTTGGAGCCAGAGGATCTTGAAGGTCCCTTCCAACCCAAACCATTCTGTGATTCTCTGATTTTATTTGGGTGTTCAGGGCTCAGAGAAGGAAAAGGTTGGGAACAGGAAATGATGCAGGATTTTAAAGGAGATCTGAAACAGTTTGGCACTGGTGGATCTCTTGAGTTCCCTACAGTTCACACCACCTGTCCTGTGGAAACTGGGGAGGCCAGGGCAAGGAGAGCCCAAAAAAGGCTCACAGTCCTGCTAGGTGAAAAGTTAGTCTCCTGAGCACTCTAAAACTGGCTGTGGACTTCAAACAAGTGCTCACTGCGAGGATTTTTATTCCAGGATGTTTTAGGAAGCCAGGGCATGGAATGCTGATGCCTCCAGTAAGTGGATTTTCACAGCATTTTGCTTCCTGTGTATTTGTGTGTGTGGTGTTTTAACAGTGAATTCTGTGGAGAGAATCTCAGCAGACACAGGTTCACACGGGCAGTGAAGAAGCTGAATGCTAATATCCTTCACCTCTGCTTCTCTCAGGTAGGGGGGTGCATATTTGATATCTTTAAATAGCTTTTAAAATATCAGCTGTGCCTGCTGGTTTCCTTCAGGACCTGATGATGGTTTTTTTTTTTTCCTTTCCACATGTCAGCATGTAAATTTAGATCTGTTGCACCCCCTGCATACCCTCAGGAACCTCATGTACCTGGTCAGCCCAGACACTGAGAACTTGGGCAGGTAAGAAAAGCAAAATATGAACTCTCCTGTGGCTGAATTCCTTTTGAATTTATGCCTTTGCCTTGTTACTTATGAGGGAAATTCTCTTCTGCTGTGCCTATAGATCAGTCCTCAGCACAGAAATCGGGGTAGTTCCAGGAGGAGGCAAAACAGGACAGAAAAAGGGGGCTTCTGAGTAGGAAATCAAATTTCACAGACGTGTGTTTGCTGTGCTTCTGCCTATGGCAGGCTCAGCTGGAGGCTTTGCAGCTGATGATGGACTTATTTCCCCTACACCCAGGAGCAGGAACTCCTTCCCTCCAAGGAACAGCAGCACAAATGCCAGGTAGCCTTGCCATGCTCCAAGTGTGACCCTGCCCACGCCTTGCCAGCATGCAAATACCCGAGAGCATCCAGTAATACAAACCCTGAGAAGAATCCTAGGCAAACCTTTCTCAAAATACTTCCAGTCACTGAGCTGCCTAGACCAAAGTTGACCCTTCAAATAATTTTCATTTATATGTAAATTAAGATTAAAGACAACTCTTCTCTTAGCTTAGAACACGATGAAAAGAACGTCAGCTCTGGCCTGCACACACCAGGTTTAATAATTTGTTTCTTTTTTCACAAGTTAAATATAAGAAAGCAAACAATACTGATTTCCCCATTGGGATAATCCAGACACAAGTCACTTGTGCCCAAACTGTCTGCAAACATTTGTTTGATGTGCCTGGTGCTTTATTCGCCCCTTAAGCACAGCAATGTTCCGAAATCTACTCTTCTGCTTTGTTCTCGTGTACGGATCTGGTTTCATTCAAAAACCTGCAGTGCCACTCAGAGGAACTGTCTGTTCCCACTCACCTTGTGTTCTCTGGATATATCCCTACTGATTCAGCCCAGAGACATGGGCAACCACATCTTTGGAAAGGATTTTGGACAAAAATCTGTGCTTGCTGCTGCTTGCCTAAAAACAAGGACAGTGCTGGAAATACCCAGAGGATGGAGAGCTGTGTCCTCAAAGGAAAGCAGCTGCTCTAAAAGGTCCAGGGGTCACAGTGGGCACCTGTGCAGGTGTCACAGAGCTCCAGATCCGTCAGCTGGGTCCAGATAGTAAAAGAAAGGGTTACAGGAGAGTTGGATAAAATACCCACAGACTGCTGGAATGGCTTTACAGACACCACTGGGAGCAGAGTCTGAGCTGCTTGAAATGAGGCACATGCACTTTACAGAGACATTAATTACCCACAGGAATGAAGGTGGGGATTCTGTTTCCTTCTGTCATCCTCTCAGGGCTGGATGAGTTTCTGGAATGGATGCTGTCATCAGGCAGGAGTTGCTGGGCTCAGGACAGGGAGAACGGGTGGGACGCAGTGGCCTTTGTTAGAGAGGAGGTCACTTGGGATGATCTCATGGTCCCTTCTGGCCTCAGCCCTGATGACTCCCTTCTTGTGTTGCCTTGTTAAGCAAAAGGCTTTGCCAGGAGGCAGCGCTCCCATTCTTTTCCAGATTATGAAAGAGGAGTGTTTGCCTTTAATTTCTCAGCTGGCTGCAAAGTTTGCAGCAACCAGCTCTCTTTATTTTCCTTTAGATACCTAAGCTTGTAGTTGCCTGACAATCTCCTTTATATGCTGCTGTTTTCATATGCTTATAATTTTACCAAACTTTAATTATCTGCATTAATATTTTCCATTATAAATCACTGCTTTAGGCTCCTTCTCCCACTAAGGCTGGAGAAAACTCTTGCTTGTGCTAAATGGTTACTGTGTTTAGTGGTTGGACACGGTGATCTTGGGTGTCTTTTCTAACCCAAATGATCCCATGATTCCATTAAATTCTTGCTCACGTTCACTGGGCAGTTCTGTGGCTTGGAGTGAACTCAGTCAGGGATGCTGCTTGCTGTGGGGAATCCACCTTTTTCCATGGAATACAGGCAGCCCAGAGCAGTGGGATGGGCAGGATGCAATCGCTTCTCCCACCAGGCAGTGGCAGCAGGGAACTCGGAGTCACAGCCCAGGTGGGTTTGGGCAGATGCAGCCCATGGCCCTGCTCAGAGCAGAGCCAGTGCTCAGGACTGGAGCATCTCCCTGCCCAGGAAAGGCTGAGGGAGCAGGGGCTGTCCAGGCCCTCAGCCCTGTCTTTCAGTGTCTGCAGGGAAGGCTCAGAGATGGACCAGGCTCTGCTCCGTGGGGCCCACCAATGGCACCAGAGGAACGAGCAGGAGCTGATGCCCACGAGTCCCACCTGAACGTGAGGAAGAACTGCCCTGTGCAGTGACCGAGCACTGGAACAGATTGAGCAGAGAGGGATGTGGAGTCTCAACCACTGGGGATATTCCAGAGCCGTGTGGACACAATCCTGTGCCATGTGCTCTGTGATGACCCTGCTGGAGCAGGGAAGTGGGACCAGATGAGCCACTGTGGTGACTTCCAACGTGACCCATTCTGTGATTCTGTGTGGTGGGGTTTGCATTGTCTCCAGGGGAGACCACGCAGCCTCTCAGCCTGTTTCAGTGTCTGGCTAACCTCAGAGTGAGAAAGAGGTTGAGGTGTTGCTCAGGGCAGAGTGGGAAGTCTCCACTGGTGAGCTGTGCCAGACCTGTGAATCGTAGCTACACCCCAACAGAGCTGAGCCGTCTCAGCCTGGCCAGGGCTGGTGTTGGAAATTAAAGCTGTTCCACATCAAGCTGAGATTCCCACCACTGGAGCCCTGAGTTATCACCAGTAGCTTTCTCTGTTGTGTGTGTGTTTCCCTACCCCTGCCAGAGCGGAACTGCTCTCCCACCGTTCCTGCTCCGTGGGCTGGAACCCTGTCCCTCCCTTGGCCAAGTGTTCGTGTTATGACCGTGGTGACACAAAGTTCCCTCTGCAGTTTCTCTGCCCAGCTGAGAGAGACAGGGGCATTTGATCTCTGCTGTGCCCATGGCAGATGCCCCACAGGGTGCTGTGGGGCACCCAGGGCTCACCCCAGCAGAGAGGACAGAGGGACTGATGGGTCAGCGTTGTGTCCTCACCCCCAGGTCCGGCCCCTTCGAAATCAGCGCTGACCTGGAAGACTCCATGGAATTTGTGGACCCCAGCGCGGCGGGCGAGACGGACGAGAGCGGCGACGAGCACGTGAGCGACGAGGAGACGGACCTGGGCACGGACTGGGAGAACCTGCCCAGCCCCAGGTTCTGTGACATCCCCTCGCAGCAGGTGGAGATGCTGCAGAGCCAGAGCACCCAGGTGTCCCAGCCCATCGCCAGCAGCAGCGCGGGCGGGATGATCTCGTCCGCCGCCGCCTCGGTCACCTCGTGGCTCAAGGCCTACACCGGGCACCGCTAGCGGGCACACAGGAGCCGTGCCAGGGACCTCTCCCCGACTGTGCTGTAGTCAACCTTTACCTATTCAGTTAAGTAGTGCCTGGAACAAAGGAAAGGTCAGACTTCCGTTTTGTAAACCGGAGAAAACCTTTTTATTTACCCAAGATGACTGTGACGGCCCCGTTTTGTAAATTAGCTCCGTGCTCCGGACGGATTCTGTGAGGGCACTTTGTGTCTTGGTTCTGTCTGCATCGAGGATTGTAAAAGGACCCAGCAACCTCCAGCTCTACTTTCTGAAGAAGAAACAGATTTTGGAGTGTTTGGATCGGGATGTGAGCACAGGGAAGGCTGCTCAGGGCGCGGTCTGGACAGTGGTGCAAATGCAGTTCCCAATTTCTTAACTCCTTACAGGGTTTTCCTTTGTGTGTGTGTGTGTGTGCGTTTTAAATCTGTCTTGCATAATGCAAAAATGCGTATTTCTAAATTTTTTTCATTCAGGACATGAAAATTATGCATTTTTAACATGTTTTCTAATCTCTGTTGCCATATTTTTAATACAAACAATTAGCATGGACAGGGAATTCACAAAGCAAATTGCTGTTGTTTTAGATTTGGTTGTGGATCTTTACCCAGTTTTGCCATAGAAAACTGGCTTGTTTCATGCTGTTTCCACTGGTAGGTGTAGAAGTTTTGTGTTGTGCTGTCTGAGGCACACAGGCTCTGTACTCTTACTACCATACACCAAAGAAACACTGGACGTTCTCTTGCTAGACCCACATTCGATGCTGATACAGAATTGCACTGTTGCAATAATGCCCATCAGTTACCACACCACATTGCCACTTTTTAGCATTAGAAACACCTCCTTTCAAGCCAGTTTGGTGAAGTCACACGCTCTCCACACTACATGTGTTTTTAACCCTATTTTATTTTATGTTCATGGTGGGGTTTGTTGTTTACTCACTGCCAAGAAATTGGTTTGGTTCCCCTGGTGCAACTGGCTCAGGCTCCTCCTGGAACCCCAGGAGGGTGGGTGCTGACAGGTGACTCGGTGAGCAAGGGCTCCTCCTCTCCCTCTGCCTTGCAGGACAGGGCCCTCCCGGGTGGTTTGCTCAGCAGAGCTTCCAACGTTTACATTTAGAGCTGGGACAGTTTCCCCCACAGGGTCAGCCCACGTCAGAGCCTCCTGCCCTCCTCCTCGAGGGAGAATTTCTGCCACTGCCCCGCAGCTTGTGGGGACACAGCAAGGCTGTGGGGAGTGACACAGAGGCCACATCCCTGCCTGATCCCAGCTCCAGGGCTGGCTTTCCCAGCCCCCTCACGGGGTGTTTTGTGGTTAGCTCTGTTCCTCTCCAGCCCAGCCAGCGCTGCCTCTGTCCCCACCCAGGAGGGGTGGGAAGCCAGGTGTGGCAGTGCCACCCCTGTGCCCCATGCCAGGGGCCCCGCTGAGCGTTGTGTCACCCACCCCTCCATGGCAGCTGCTTCTCTTTAGCCCTGAGCTTGGGCATCTGTTGTCAGTAGTTTCTTTTAATTTTTCTTTTTATCTTTTTTTTTTTTAAACCAAAGACCCTTAACTCCGCGGAGTCAGACACCACCACCCTCACTGCTGCCGCTCCTCTGCTCTAAGAGTTGGGTTTGTTTTAGGAGAACAGCCCAGGCCCCTGGACTGCTGCAGCCTGATGGGGGCCAGTGCCCCCAGCCCCGCTGCCAGGCCGAGCCCCAGGGTTTGGGCTCTGTTGGCTCACGGCACTTTATCACTCACAGCTCTGAGCAACCAGCACACGCCAGTATTGGAAACTGGGCTCACAGCCCAGCCCCTTCTGCTTCCCCGTGTATTTTGCACTGGACCCCACCATCTAAATACCTTTTTGTTGTTGTTTTTTAATAGGCATTTCAGTCCCTTTTTCATTGCTGCCTTTGTGCTTTGAGCCCCAGAAGGTCAGGCCATGACTCAGCTTCATGCACTGTCACTGAACTTAGGGAAAGAAAACCCAACACAATAACTTTTCTAGAAGCCATATACTTCCTATCCATGTTTTCCACAATAATTTATTTGCAACCCTGTCATACTCAGTGCACAAGGGCACCGTGAGGGTGTTCAGATGCATCAGGGTGGGGCTTTTCATGGAATGGTTTTTTTTTGTAACAGAACACAAGGTTGTGGTGGCTTTTTTAAAAGTGTTTTGCACATGTGTAGCTGAGGAAGAATTGTGTGTGTCCAAACCTTGAGTGCAATCACCAGGATTCGTTTTCCAGGTTGTTTGGGGGGGGGGTGGGGGAGGGAGGGCAGGAATATATGTAATTATAGATATTTGAAGGCAGCCAGCTGAGAGTTTACAAAACATTTTGCGTAGCATGAACACGGGAATTTCAGTTCAGGCTGGGACTTCTGGTCATGACCAGTGACCTGGGGTGGCCAATTTGGGCTGCCAAGGAAGAGCCTGATTTTGGGGGCCAGCCCTGTGCCGAAAATCAGGTGCCTGTGCAGGGTCTCGGGTAGGACACCCAGGGGTGGCTTTGTCACCTGCGGAAACTCGCGGTCCCTCTCTCGCAACTTCCGGACTTAAGATGTAACTAAACACAAATGGTTTGGTTTTTTGTTTTTTTTTTTTTTTCTTCTAAATTTTATTGTATTATTGCAATAAATCTTTAACAGTAATTTTTTTAAAGTTGTATATTTATGACTGTTACTTCTGTGTGGTTTGTTTTTCACCGTGCTGGGCAAAGTACATGAGAATTTCCAGCCTTCAAAGCATCACAGGGACCAGACCTGTTACAGTGCAATCAGTTGTACAGCGGTGGAATAAGCAATACCCATTCTAAAAAAAATACTCTTACATAAAATAACTGCATCTCCATGGGAGCAGGGGGTGGAGTCCTGCACAACACACACACACACACACACATCCCTCTATGTACATGTAAACGGATAAACCTCTCAGGTGAGCCTGGCTCCGGGCTGCGCCTGTACTGGGTGATGTTTCTGCAGGTGGTGGATTCCTTCTGCATGCAAAGGGCTCCTCGTTACAAGGTCATTTCAGGATGCAAGAAGGTATCTCTTGAAGTTTGGAGTTATTGAAGTGAAGCAATGTCAGAGCAACAGGGATGGGAAAGGGCCCAGCAGGCTCTGCCCACGGGCCCTGGTGGCCTGGCAGCCCACGGTTCACAGGCTGCTGGATGATTGAGGAGAAACAACCCCCCCCACTCGATTTTTGGTGACATATCTGATGAGGAGGGCTGATGGCCCTGTGATTCCTGGCTGCTGGACACTCAGGAGTGGGAGCAGCAGCCACCTGGGGCTCCTGCACACAGAGCTGGGGCAGTTCATGGCCTCGGTCACAGCACAGTTAGGTCATGGCCACGGGCAAAGCAAAGTCTGGGGCCGAGCTCAGCTCGTGCAGACAGAATGCTCGCACCACTTCTGCTTAAGCAGGGCCAGCAGCAGGAGCTTTTGCCCTCTGCCCACTCTGGTTTGTGGCAGGAGAGCAGCCTGGTAATGCCCCGAGTCCTGTCCCTGCACCAGGACTGCCTGGACCAGCCAAAGGCAGGAGGGAAGGAGAAACAGCCCCGAGTGAGGCTTCAGCACCATTTCCACCGTGCAAGAAGTGGGAGTCGAGACACAGGTTGGATCTGTCAGTGCAGTTTTGTGCAGGTGTGAAATCCCAGAATGGTTTGGGTTGGAAGGGACCCTAAAGATCACCTTGTTCCACCCCTGCCATGGGCAGGGACACCTTCCACTATCCCAGGCTGCTCCAAGCCCTGTCCAACCTGGCCTTGGACACTTCCAGAGATGAGGCAGCCACAGCTTCTCTGGGCAACCTGTGCCAGGGCCTCCCCACCCTCATTATGCAGAATTCCTTCCCAATATCCCATCTATCCCTGCCCTCTGGCAGTGGGAAGCCATTCCTCCTTGTCCTGTCCCTCCATCCATTGTCCACAGTCCCTTTCCAGCTCTCTTTAGGCCCTGGAAGGGGCTCTGAGCTCTCCCTGGAGCCTTCTTTTCTCCAGGTGAACATTCCCAGCTCTCCCAGCCTGGCTCCAGAGCAGAGGGGCTCCAGCCCTTGGAGCAGCTCTGTGGCCTTACCGAGAGTTCCAGGGGCTGGCAGGGGGCAGATGCTGCAGGAGAGGACTGGGTCCAACACAAGGAACTGAGCTCTGCTGCAGCATCCCAGGATTTTTCCACAGGGAACAGGACTCAGCAAAGGGAAAAGCTGCTGCAGAAACAGCCAGGATGGAGCAAGAGCCCAACCGCAAGCCTCAGCCACAGGCAGCTTTCTCAGTGCTGTCCATGCCAGGAGAGCCCCAGAGCTTGATGAAAACTGGAAGCTTATGGACAATGGAAATGTTATTACAACTTCTTTGCAGGCCTATCTGGAAATTCAGTCCAGACACTCCAAATGCTCCCAGGCAGGGAAGCCAAGCACATGGTGCAGTCCTTCGTCCTCAGTTCTAAACACTGAACTTTGTAAATCCAACACTGGATTTTTTTTTTTTTAATTGCTTCTTAGGAAAAAAAACCCAGCATTCATCAGACCTTGGCTTCTCCCTGAACCATCCCTTAAGGAAACAGAAATCTGCATTTTACAACGTTACAGGAAAAAAAAGCCTGCAGGCAGCTCAGCATGGCAACACTCGGAACCAACCCACTTCTGGACGCAAAAGCTTGCTCTGTGAAACAATTTTTAACAGCAGTGCTGTGCAGGAGGGACAGTTCCAGCAGACAACGTAATAAATGATGTATAAACCAGCCCACGCTCCCCAGCCAGCCTGGGGGGAGGGCACGGATGGGGTAGGGTAGATAGCAAGTTGTCCTCTGGATTTCCCTGCTCCAAGAACAAAATAGCCTCATGATATTATTTTATCCTCGTTTCCCCCCTTGTTCAACAAAGGTGACCAAAATCTCACACCCTGTTCCAAACAGAATGACCTCACTGGCCCCTTATCTAATTACAAAATATTTTCCTCTGCTGCTCCACTCCAGCCTCGCAGGGACTTTCCTCGCTGCTGTCAAGCCTCAAGTTTTCCAGAGTCTTGGGTGGGGGGGCAGGAAAGCAGCTTCTTTCCCCTTGCCCCTAACCAAAATGAAGCTGAAGGCCTTTGATGCCGAAGGCTTTGGCAAAACAATAGCCTGGAAGTTGTTTTGCTGCTGGTCCGGGTGCAGCCGAGGGAGCAGATGGAAGTTTGGGTGAAGCCTGTGCCCCGTTAGAGGATGAAGTCGGGGATTAAGGAGAGATCCTGATTTCCCTCTCCCTCTTCCCAGCCGATTACAAGGCGGCCACACCCTTCTTTTAGATTCCTAATTTCATTCCTCCTGGTTGTCATCATGTCTGCAGTGCAGGGAGGCTGAGCAGCTCCAGGAGGGGTTGCTGACACCCGGGGGGTGGCAGGAGCAGGTGAAGGCAAAAAATAAAACCAGCACATCCTTTAAACCTCCCTGCAAAGCCTGAGCTCACCAAGCCCACATTTCAGGCTGCCAGGGCTCGATTTTCCTTCTCTCAGTGTTAAAGAACAAAAGCATCCGCCTCCAAACCCTCTTTTGTCCTCCTCACACTCCGACACCAGGCGAGCCACTCCCTGTGATCCCAGGGCAGGTGGAGGTGGGCAGCTCAGCCTGGCCCCCACAGCCAGCAGTTTTCCACACCTTTCTGCTCCAGCACCAAAGGATAGAGAACAGGATGAGCCAGGTGCAGGGCCACCCCATCCCTGCCCTTTCCAGCTGCTCCCTGGGGTTGGCAGGGCAGAGGAAGGCCCAAGATGAGCCCTATGGGAAGGTGGCACCGGCTCTTCTTGCACCAGGTCAGAGATTTTGGCTGCTCCAGCCTGAATGGTGAGAGCCAGGAGTCCATCCGTGCCCTGAGAAGGGGCAGAGAAACAGCAACAGCACCAAGTGGGGGGAGAGAAGGGACACGGCCAGGGCAAGGGCACGGCTGCCACGCTCCCTTTGGCTCCCTGGAACACGGCTGCTGCTCCCCTGACTGAGCTGGACGCGGCTGCTGGACTGGCCAGGGTCCATTCCCAGACTTCCAAACCATCCACCCTCAGAGGGGTGTAACGGGAGGCTGAGGTCTGGCTCACAGCACGGCAGGACAGGAATGGATCCAGGGAAATTCTCCATGCTCCGCTCCCATTCCGAGTGCGAGGAATCGCCGTTCATCCGACACAAACTCCGCAGGGCCCCTGGGAGGCAGTGACTCACAGCACTGGGACGAGAGGCCAGGGGCTGCAGCAGAGCAGGGCAAAGCACTGCAAGGATTCTTCTTGCAAGGGAAAAATTCCATACAGAGCAGATAGGAAAGCTTCCAGCACATCACAGAGCCAAGGCACCTCCACGCTCGTCCTGCTGGACCCACACTCCGTCCTCGACCATCCAGGGAACAGGTCAGGTGCCCACACAAGAGCCAAGAAGCAGGATGACCAGAAAGTGCCCGTTTTTGCAAGCTTTACACACCTAGCACCAGAATTCCCGATGAAAGGAGCCTCTGCTGCATGCAGGGCTGGCAGGAAGGAAAGGAAAAGCTGGAATCTGTGACAGTTAGAGCAGGGAGTTCTCCAAGTACTAGAGATTTGGGGGTTTTTTGTTTCTTTGTTAGTAGGAGGACAGGTTTGCTAGAGAAAGCACACTGCACGTCTGAACTACAGCACAGCACCAAGTTTCTGCATTTTTATTTTGGGGCAAAAGTCTTACAAGAGAAAGTCTGGTAAGGCAGATCTAGAATGCACATTTTATTTATGTAAAAAAAGAACCCCAACCAGACAACACGGGTAAGGTAGACAAGAACTTTTTTTTATATTCTGACTATACAATAATATTCCTCTCTTTTTTTTTTTTTTTAATCCACTGCCACACTACTATAATGGATCTGCTCTATAAGTCTAAGTTTCAGGTTGTCCAGTTAAGTTGTCTGCAGCTTCTTTAAACACGTTGACCTTTACCTATTTAGAGTTTCTTCTCAGAAACATTCATATATTATACAGGATATACAGATTTTGAAACAAGACACTTAAAAACACACACACCTATAGCCGCAACACTGGGATAGCTGCATTGTAAGGTTACCTTGTTCAGCCAGCTGTAGACTCTGTATGTACATAATTAGTTTTTATAGTGTTATTTACAGAGATGGACTAAAAGCTCTCTTTTAATCTAAAAGGTAAAGGCTCTTGTGTTTGAGTATGTGCAGTTTCATAGCCCTGTGAGAAAAAAAAAATCATCACGACAACTATATACACTGTAAACAGCACAAGGCATGAGAATCTTCTTCTCCTCCTCCTCCTCCCCCATACAATCTCACAGGAAAGTGTGCACTAATATTCCTCTTCCACCTCTGCTCCCGCTCCTCGGGTTTTCTTATGGATGGCGCGGTTAAAGCTGTGGCAGGCAGGGACCCAGTGATTGTCATGGAGACCCAACTTGCAGCCCGGGATGCCCTTCTGGGAGCGGTGGCAGCACATCCAGTAGCCAGGCCCGTAGGGCAGAGCCTGGCAGTAGGGCTTGGGATGCCACCGGCACAGGGACACGTCCCCCTTCACGTATTTCTTCTTGCACTGCTTGCAAGGGTCTTCCCGATAGCGGGGGTCACGGACCCAGCGCGAGTCCGCCGGCCTGATGTTGTAGTACTCGATGATGAATTTGAAGTAGTAGCAAGTGCATTTTAGGGCAACCAGGCTCCTGGTGGGAAGCAATCCAAAGATTTTCACGATGATGTGGTGAGGCAAGAAGGCCATGTACTGCTGAGGCTCCAAAAGCTGCTGGATTTTAAACCTGGTCTCCAGAAAGTCATGCGAAACCTGCCGCTTTAGGCAGGAAGCATCAAGTACTTGCAAAGCCCCTTCTGTGGGAGGGACAGAAGGGGCCAATGGCTCTGTAGGGACACTGCTTCTGACACATGATCTACCAGATGCCAGAGCATCCTCATCCTCATTTTGGGCTACTTTCCCTGGCTTCTCCTGGGTATTCTCCTGCTGTGGCTGTTGCTCGTGAGCAGCAGGCTGCTCACCCTGGAGGAAAAACAGCCTCCCTGGGAGTGAATCCTCACCAGAACTGGAGCTGGAGTGCTTCTCCTTCCTGCACCCTTTCTCTGTCTTGGTGACTGATATACTGATGCATAAGGGCTCCTTCCTAGCAGGATGCTTTGGGAAAATTACAGACTCTTTCGACGTACAATCAACAGTCGTGTTCTTGCTCTGCAAGGGATCCGGTGGCAGCCTGGCAGCAGCTGGACATGGGGACAGCAGAGCCCTGGGAGGCTCAATCTGTGCTTCAGTGTCATTCCTGCCAGCTGTCATTGCCAACACCGCCTGGGCAAGTCCCGAATTCACATTCCCCACCCGGGTATCCAGCCCCGAAGGAAACAGCTGCTGGGCAGAGGCAGCGCCATCCCACAGCTCGGTGTCACCCAGAGGGCCACAGCGGCCTCCGTATCCAGCCTCTGCCACCCCTGCCTCCCCCAGCCCGTCCCCCTGAGCCGGGACCCCCTTCTCCACCTCTCCCTCAGGCTGGGTGCCACTGGCCAGGAGCACCCTGCCGACATTCCTGCGGAAGCTGTTGTTCCGGGAGAGGCTCCCGGCCTCCCGCTCGCTCTGCCGCCTCAGGCACTCGGACTCCAGCTTGGCCACCATGTCCAGCACGCGCACGGGCTCGCCCTGGGGCTCGCCAGGGCCCCGCTCCGCGTGCGCCTCGCACGCTGCGGCCAAGGAGAAGGGGTCTGAGCCGGGCAGGGCGGCCTTGGGCTGGGCGCTGAGCCTGGTGGCAGAGGCGGCCGTGCAGGTCTTGGCACAGTCCACGAGCAGGGCGCTCGCCCGCTGCTCCAGGAACGCCACCATCTCGATGACCGACAGCGAGCGGCCTGGGAACGCGCCCTCCGCGCTGTCACTGCCGAAGTGCACCGAGCAGTGCTCGATGCCGCAGGCGAAAGGCTCCGGCTGGGAGCACCTGGCGTTTGCCTCCCTCATTCTTTCCAGCTGAATTTTGGCTTTTTTAAGATCCACCGATTTTTTCCTGCGTTTGGCCGTTCTCCCGTCGATGTCCCATGTGCTCTTGATTTTCATGGAGCCCGTGCGGGCGTTGCTGCTGCACTGCTGGGCTGAGAAGAAGGCGATTTTCTCCTTGGTGTTGCCAGGTTTCACCACAGCCCAGACATCCAGCGGCCCTTCCCCTTCTTCTCCCTGGTGGATTGTCGCAGACAGGGCGTTCTTCTTCTCCCTGGCACTTGGACCATCCGCTGGGCCTTTCCCGTTCATATTGCACATAGTATTTGGATAAATAATCCCCAGAAGCTTTTGAGATGGAGTCACGAGGGAGGGTTTTGGGAAAACGCTCAGTTTGGTGCAGTTGGCGTATTTTTCTCCTTGTGCTGGTCCCTGGTGGCCTCGCAGGGAATCCTGGCTTATTTCTGGGGATCGCTCTTTCTTCTGTAACTTGAGATATGGCTTTAAGTGCATACCAGAAACCCTGGAAAAACAGAGAGGGAAGAAGTTATAGTTGCAAAATATGCCTGTGTGGAATCAGAGAAGGTGGCCCAGAGCAGGCACCAGCCCACACCTCGAGAGGAACCACATGAGAAAGGAAAAGAGCCACCAAGGTTGCAAAATCCACCCTTGGAGAACTTCCTGCAGTAGGAGAGAACTTCCCATTAGAGAAATCTGTTTCCAGGCAGTTGCAAGGAGAAATTCTAAAGTTTAAGTTGTATCAGTTGTGAAAACATAGCTAGTGGTTCATTCTTGAGCTAGAGCCATCCTTCTGCCTGCTCCTTCCTCAATCCAGTTGCAAGGCACACATAGGTCACAGGGTTTATCTGGACATCAGCTACCACACACACTCCTTTCAGCAGATAAAGCGAGGTTAAAGCTCAAAAGGGAAATAAGCAAGAGTAATTCTAATAATCAGAGATCCCAGGGGATATCTAATCTCCTAGCATCACCTGAAATCACAGAGTGGTTTGGGCTGGAAGGGACCTTAAAGCTCATTTTGTTCCACTTCCTTCCACAGGCAGGGACACCTTCCACTATCCCAGGTTGCTCCAAGTCCCATCCTTGGACACTTCCAGAGATGGAGCAGCCACAGCTTCTCTGGGCAATGAAACCTTTCCTTTAGTATATTGATAATGGCAAGTTTGGTGACTTTCCCATAAGGGTCCTTATGTTATACATCATATATGCCCCCAAAAGTGACAGCAGCATAGCATGCAGCTGAGGACACCCACTCTCAAGGATGGGATTTTACAGTCAAGAATTCCAGAGCTGAGAAGGACCCCTTGGATGCTGCTGACACTGCAGCAGCAGCCCTCCTGCAGCAGCCCCAGACTCCTCTGTCCTGTCACACCTCCACAGCCATCTTCTATTCAAAGCTCGGGAACGCTGGAGCCCAGGGCACTGCCACACAGGATGCAACCACCAGGAGACTCCAGGCTCTTCTCCCAAGAGTATCGCATAAGCACATTACAGAACTAACTATAGATTACGTTTCCATGGTAATCTTTGAGTTGTTGCACTCAAAGGCCTCCTCTTTGGGGATGATCCGTGCTCGAGAGTTGAAGAGCAGCAGGTTCAATGCCACGTTCATTATGAGCTGACACAGGCACACTCAGGCACTGAACATGCTTCCCTTGAGAGCCAACACCAAGAGAGTTGCTTAAGTATGGCAACTTTGTACGTTTCTAGCCTAAAACCAGCTTTTAACTAAAAACCTCAATTTGTTGGTCTATAAAGTCCAACAAATTTATAAGTGATGCTGCCCAAGCAGAGGAAGCCTCCAGGACTCGGAGCAGCCATGCTGCTTAACCACTGCTTTCCCTGGAGATTTGGTCCCTCCTTCTGGCCCTAATGACAAGAAGGGAGGGCAAGCACAGAGATTTTGGGGAGGTGCAGCAAGAGGAAGGGCTTAGTTCACCTTTCTACACTCCTCTGGTCCAAGCAGTGCTTTGAAGGCCAGGAAGCAGCCATTGGAAAGGCAGATTCCTTCCCTCTGGATTTTTAAGGGAGACCATCACCTGGCTCTTGCAACCAGACAGTGCCAAAACCACCTGCATCTCACCTAAAGACTGTGGGGGTAAGAGATGTCAGTGCTGCAGACACACCTACCCAGTCCCTGGGTTAATTCTCTCCCCCTGCCAATTCCAGCTCGTTGGAATTGGGTCACCTCCCAATTTAGTCTCCTCTGCAAAACGCAACTGAGCTACTTGTTTGCCTCCTCAGTTGGATGCTAAAAACTAAAATAATCTCATAAAAATAGAACTTTGGGGCGTTGAAATGGATGCACGAAGAGAAAAATGGGAAATCAGGACTGCTGGAGTTTGCTTTGGCCTCATTTTTCAAAGGATCTGCCGCATTGTGGTTGTACTTCACAGCAAAGCAGGGTCAGGCCACTGATGTGCCCTGGCCAAAGCCCAGCCCAGAAGAGCAGCAGGTGAAGCACTGCAGCAAACTGCTGCAGAGAACAGTGCCTGCAGCCTTCCCTTCCAGAAGGACATTTCCCAGACTAGAGAGAAAAGCTCCAGTGGCTGCTCGCCACCATACCCTGGGGAGAAGAGGTGAATGCAATTAAAAACACGACTTTGCATGCTGCAATCTCCTGAGCCAGGAGCAGAAGATCAAATTTCATTCATGAGTTCTCATGCCAAGGTGTTTGAAAGATGAGCTGAGCTTGTTTTTAGAAGGCTTTCGTCAAGCAGTTTTCAGGAATCCAGCAGGACAATCAGCTCGACACCCTTCATTAAGAGAAGCTGCAAATGAAGGTGAGACCAGGTATTGTATGAATAAAAACAGAACCAAACTGGTTACCCCAACAGGCTCAGGGGACATGTTCAGCCAGCAGAGTTGGTTCAGCTGCTCCCAGCTATTCCTGCTCTATGGAGAAAGACAAAGGGTAAAGTTTTGCCTTACCTATTACAGATTTCTTGTTTAAGGTTATATTTCCTCCTGTGTTTCAGTTAGTCCCTGGCTCAGCCAACAATACCATTTCAGGTTGAAAAGTTATAATTTACATAACAAAATTATGCCTTAGTCAGAAGTTTTACTGCCAGAATAATTGCCTCATTTGAATTCAGCATTCAGTTCATTGCACATGTTTTAATGGATCCGGATTTAAAGAAAACCTTCATCTAATAACTTCAGACAGCTGTAAAGAGCACTGCAAACTCCACGAGACCAGCTGCCACCTGCCTCAGAGTTTTCCAGCAGCAGGGAAGAGAACTTTCATTTTAAAAGTCATCTTAGCAGTGGGCCTTACCTGAAAGCGTCACTTGAAAAAAACAAGCCCCCACCTCACACACCCTTTGCTGTGGACATTGAGAATGAACTTTTAGGCAATCACAGCTTCTTCCCTGCACGTCAGCAGCACATTTCATCTCTAGCTCCTAGAATTAGAACAAGGCTTCCCAGCAGAAATTGCTTTGAAGATGAACCAGAGCCCAGTCCCCACCCACAGACTCCCCTGTTTCTCAGTGCTGGCAAGCAGAGAGCTGTGGCAGCTGCAGGTAAGCTTTTAAATATTTAAAGCCACCAAAAATAGTTGTTAAAAGGTGAAGTCACATATTCCCTATGAAACTTCATTCCAGAATAATTCTGTTTGCTTTCCTCCACCCTTTAAGTTATCAAGCTCTCTAATTTTATCTTTAGAGACAACGACTCTTCAGAAGTCCACGGGAGCAAACATAAAAGGTTTTCAATCCCAAATGTGCGGTTTTAAATTGCTGATAGGAGAGAATTCTGCCAGGAATGATCAGCACTGAAACAACGAGCAGTGCTGCCTTTATACTGTTATTCCATCCTTAAGCTGATGAAATAAAGGGGCCAGTTTTTCTATTTCTAATCAGCCGTGTCTGAAAAACAGGATACTTGCACTGCTGGAATGACACTGCTGTTTTCACAAGTCGTAACTACAGCTTGTTTCCACTGTAGTTTTATCAAGTTGGTTACTACACATTGTTGATACAGAAATATATTCCTTTATATGAGCTCAGACACTCACACCCCCCCTCCTCTCCCCACCCAAGGGAAGACCCATAACCCACTGGTGGACTCCCCATCCCTGAAAATGTCCAAAACCAGGCTGGATGGGGCTTGGAAGAACCTGGTCTAGCGGGAGGTGTCCCTGCCCATGGCAATGGGTTGGAATGAGATGGGCTCTGAAGTCTTTTCCAACCCAAATCATTCCATGTTTTGGAATGGTGCTGGAAGATTCTGGCCAGCTTGGTTGGCCAAGCTGGCCAGAATCTTCCAGCATCCTTTTGTATCTATGCATGTTCTAA
The DNA here is from genome assembly GCF_017639235.1 of Corvus kubaryi. Lineage (NCBI taxonomy): Eukaryota > Metazoa > Chordata > Aves > Passeriformes > Corvidae > Corvus > Corvus kubaryi. The sequence continues at coordinate 33,011,353 of NW_024582054.1, forward strand.
ATCACAGCAGCCTTAAACAAGAATATATTTGCTTTAGTGGAAACTCCAAAGTTGGAGGAAAAACTGTTAGAAAAGACTCCATTTTCACAATTCCTTTGTAAGGTCCACAGAGAGCCCTTAATTCCCCTTGCAGCTCCCAGGTCAGGGACTCTGCTGATGCCCTGTGCAGCCAAAAAGATTTCATCTGGCCAGCAAGAACAACAACAACAAAAAAGCATAATCTTCACAAGCAGCATATTCACACTGCAAGTTTTCTAGGCAAAGCACCGGAAGGTTTTATTAGGGTGAAAATTTCCATCAAAACCCCCAAGTTTCCTATGGATTTCTCCTTGTAAACACCAACTCCAGTCGACAAAAGCTCCTCGCGTTGCTGACTGCACACCCAGTGCCAACTACAGCTCTGAAAAACCCCTCAGGACATTCTAACACAAGGCAGGGGCCAAAAAAAAAAAAAAAGGGAAAAAAGAAATCAACAACAATAAAAACCCCACACCTCTGGCAAAGCATTTCTCCTCCCTGGCATCCCAGTTCTCTGTCCACAGAGCTTTCCTCCGCCATAAAGGCCACTGACAATTAGCAAGGACTGAGCACTGAGTGGGAGTGAACCACGGTCAACCACTTGTTATTTCTGGAAGGGCTTGGTGGGTCCTCTGGGCTTGATCTCCAGTACCATTTCCATCCCCTTTGCACTGCCAGGGCAAGGCAAAGCAGACAGAGAGCTGCTTCAAAGGCATTCCACGGATTCTGCCGGGGCGGGAAAGTCCCGGGATGGAAGGCACTCTGCTACTCATAGAGTTTGTTCTGGAGCATGGCAAGGGTCCAAGCTTGGAGAAAGGAGGGCTGGGAAGCACCATGCTCCAGAGCAGGGGTGGGTTTGACTCTGGCAGCCGTGGAAGCATCTGATTTCCTGAAAACCCACTCCCCTTGGAGCGGCAATTACTCCTGACCCACCTCCCAACATCTCCAAAATGCCTCTTGCAGAAAAGGGAGAGCCAGCGAGGATTAGAGTGGGATTTGAAGGCAAACAGAAGGCATGTGGCTGCTGAAGGAGAGCTCTCTGCTCCAGTGGCCAGCCTGGGGGAAGTGGAAGAATGCCAAAAACGTGGGGCAGAGCTGGCCCAGAAGAGCAGAGGAGCTAAATGCAACGTAAGAACCAAACTCCCAGCTCTGGATCCCTCCCCAGCTTGTTCGCCTGTGTCAGGTGCTCAGATAACCTGACTCTGGGGGAGACAACACCCAAGTACAGCTGCACACAGCACAGCCAGGAAAGCCACCCCACAAAGCCCATCACCTCCAGCACACAGAGGTTTCGGGTGACAGAGCGCACCCCCAAGCCCAACACAGACCACTCCACTTTGAGGCTCCCACCCATTAATGTTTTGAACACATTTTACACTAAACACACACACCCCCTTCAGTAAAGCACAGTTGCCTTGGCTACTTTCTAAATTTTGTACAGGAAGAAGTGCCACTGCTTCGCCAGGCTTTTGTACAGAAGCACTTACCATGAAGGGAGTGATGCAGCAGCAATTCTTCGCTGAGCCTCAGGAAGCTCAAAGCCCTGCTTCCCAGCCATGCCAGACATGACAGAGAGATGACAAAGCAGAAGGGAACAAAATAAACTGAAAGATTTGGAATTCAAGGTTATCAGCTGCTCCAGAAACGTATACCTCGGAGATGATGGGATGGCACACGCGCCTGTCATGGGACAGGATGAGAGGAAATCACAGCAGAACAGCAAGATGAAAACTGGTGGTTTTATAGGGCTTCTGCTGAAAGCTGCCCAGAGCAGCCCAGGTAACTGACACATGTCCTTCTGGAAATGTTTTACCTTTATTAATTTGTTTTCTGATTTATGAAGTGCAAGAGGAGCGAGACCTCTCGCCATATCACAGCACAACAAATTTCTTCTGTTAATGAACCAACAGAGAGTGATGCTATTTATAGCCTTCATTTTTGTGCATATGTAATGAGAACACATGAAAGGTTGCAGAAATTAACCTTGGACCACACGATCAGTAACAGACTCAGCATTCAAAAGAAAAAATAAGCAAAAGTAGAGCTGAAGGCAAGTTATCAGGCTGCTCTTTTGAAGACTGAAAGAAACTGGTTCATGAAGTCAGCTGGCGTGTGGAGGACTTCACTGCACACAGCATTCTCCAGGAGTCAAAAGGTGTTTTCATTATTAAGAACACATCCCAAACAAGATCCAAAGAAACTCCAACTGGATGTGATCCTTCTTCGTGAAGGATACCAGAAGCAGACACAAGTTTTGGGTCACATCACTTGGAAACTTCTTTCTTAGAGATCAAAAAGTCTAGGAATAAACATGAGAACTGGTGCAGCATTAAGTCACTGCAGAGATATTTAACAACAAAGGAAAAGTGAAAGGTTTTTTTAGTTTGTGAGAAAAAAGAGAAACAGGGCTGCAAGCAAGGGCAGGGCAGAGATCAAGAGTACAACACAAAATACCAAATTTGACTTTGCACCATTTTTAAAGAGGGGAGGTAAGGGTGATGATGAGGGCAAAAGCCCAGGCGTTAATCTGAACAAGAGCATTGGCAGGGGGAGGATTAGAGAGCTTCATAAAAATTGTGAGGATTGGCTCATCCCAGTTTTAGAATCCAAACCAGATAGGCTCATGCACTGCAGGCCAAGAAACAGGATTTATAAACCTCTTGAAAGGCAACAATAGGAGGTAATAAACATGTGGCACATTGGAGGGGGCACTGCAGGGGAGAAAGAGAAGGAGAATGATTGCAGCCTCTCCAGTGCTCGTATTCTGACTCCAGTATAAAGGTGCTTTGCAAGCAAAGAGGATTAATGTGACACAGAGAAAAAGGGGGAAGAGGGAATAGTTCAATATGCCAGACTAACCTCAAGGTTCTCAAAACAACCCATCTTTTTAAACCAATCTACTATATCTTACTCACATGGACTTCAGAGAGCACAAAGAGATTTACTGGTTAAGACAGATTGGCAGAGAAATGGGAAAACAGACAAAGGAGCTGTCTTAGCAGCAGACAGCCCCAGGTGATGCTGAATAAGAAAATACCAGCCTGGAAACCAAAGACATGCCTCAAGAATCAGCCCTGGGAACATCTGATTTTGTTAGGAATGACCTCAGCACTAATTCTGCACCCACAGAAATAGAGGCAGTTCCAAAACAGCAGAGGCACAAAGCTCCAAGTAAAAGAAACTGAGGAGGGTTTTGAAATGCAGTGATGCACCAGCAAAAGGAACATCTATACATTTTGGAAGTAACTGAGGTGAACTGGCCACCATAGAGACATCCATGAAACAGGAACATGGAGGTGATGCTGTGACAGCAGTGACAAGCCCTCCAGCCAGACCAGCTCCAGAGCACAGCACACACTTTTAGCCAGGACTGAGAATATTCTGTGAGGGGCATCACCCTAAGAACAACAGCAATTGCTTCTCAAGAAGCTACTGGAGAACACTTGGGTCACTTAGCACAACAAAACCACCGGTGAGGGTTACAACCCCATTTTACAGAATGCAGAAGAAGAGGTAAACCGCTGAAAATAAGCAGCTGTCCTTAGGCAAAAGGAAAATAAAAGGAACAGAAACTTAAATGAGTCTATAAACTGTCATGAATGTTCAGCCTGGGAATTAAAAGGTTCCTAACTGCACAGCAAGATCTGTCATCTTCAGTAATGGCTTAATCTACAGGAGGAGAGAAGAAAAGATGCAAGAAAAGATGTAAATGTTTTTAGGCTGGACTAAGTTCACAAAAGGGATTATGAGATCCTGCTTGAGAAAGCAAGGAGCTGGGTGACCCAGGAAGTCTTTTCCAGCACTAAATTACCATGAGACTAACATAGCAAGTATATGCTGTCTACACAACCACAAAGAACAAAGGTTAAAAGTTTGCTTTAAACCCACACAGCCTTTGGAAACCAAAAAGCTGGCGCTCTTCCTCCAGACTGAGGAAGTTTAAGAGCCTTGGTTTCAGAAAAAGAATTTAAAAAAAAAAAAAATGCACATATATTTTGAAGTAGCTTGAACTCAAACAAACTGGCATGTCCTTGCATTTGCATGAGGACAAGTTGTTCTGCACGGTGTTCCTATAAGGAGACACAGTGAGAGGCGTTCACTTAATTGTCACATAAGCACAAGTGTTTGAAATCAGTCGTGCATTTCTCCTTAATAAGAGACACAGGAGAGTGAGCAATGCAAAATCTGAGCTTAAACTAATCTAATTACTTAGTCCACAGTAAGACAAACCACAACAATGACTGCCAGCATTTCCACTTGCTTTAAGCTGCCTGCATGTTTTAATGCCTACTCTGACGAGCCTTTCGCCAATTAAGTTTTACTTCAAAGTCATGTTTCCCAAACTAATTTACAGCTGTTGCTAGAAAACCCAAGGATTTCTCCAAGTACACTACCAGCTGTAGTGAATCTGCAGTTGTCATTATCAAATAAAAACGTCAAAGAACATTTCTGCCCTTAAGCCATTATAACTCTTCCCTTGAACACTACCCAAAAGTCAGAATTTAGAGCAAACATTTGAGCGACAGCACAAGACAATAGGAGAGGACAAGGAGAAGGCTAAAATCGGTGCTGGACACTCAGCTGCAGGCAGAGCAGCCAGTCTGTTCATACCGTTTGACTTGATGGAAGGTGGAGGATGTGGAGTTCAGCGGTTCCCTGTGGAGGCCAGCTCTGCAGGAACTCTTCATGGTAACGACCTCTCCAGCTAAGGCACCTCGTCACAGCCAGTCCATCCTGGGCTACACCCCAGGCTCCCCCATCAGCTCTGCCTGCCCCACACGCAGCTTCACCGTGTCTCTGCCACCTAAAAACTGAACAACAGAGAGCTACGTGAGAAGACCACAGGCACAGATGATCAGGACACGGACTTTCCCATGAGAGAGAATAGATATATATAAAAATATAAATATATACAAACACAAACATGCTATGCATGCATAGATACAAAAGATATGTATTCAGATATAAAAGAACATCATCATGCCAGTATTGCAGCTGGAGTTCCTGAACACCACTAAACACAAATTAACACGCCCCACCACAGCCGGTCTGCACACACAGAGTTTTTTCACCTTATATCCAACTGCAGCACTACCTTGGCACCTCCCACGGAACACGCTGTCTTCCCAGCTCCATGTAAACAGGACGCACAAGATCTCTCTGCTTGTTAGCACCACATCAGGCTTTGGAGGGAAGTAGCTGCTAGCAGTGAGATTTGAGGCTGCCAGGAGTTACGTTAGCGCTCTAATCAAAATAACGTGGTGGATTTCATAAAAGGACAGAAAACATGTCACCACGCAGCCTCCAAGTCTTGTGAAAACTGCCCTGTCTTTGCATCACATGCAGATAAGACAGATTACACCAAAACAAAGCTGTTCTGCAGGATCTCTTTTTCTCCCTGGGTTGCTGCCTTCTACACCTTGTCCTTGGAGCAGACACTCTTACCGGCTCTTTAACGCACTTTGATGGAGAAAGAACAACAACCTTCGAGCTGGAACATTAAAGGGAAGAGTGACACAGCAAAAGAGCCCTGGAAAACCTCAAATACTCCAGCCTGAGCTGCCAGCAGATTGTTTTAGAGACTGTTTGCTTCCTCTCTAGAGGACCATGCACAATGATGCCGTAATAAAGGAATGCCATTTGAGGATGCTAACTATGGAGCTGTGCCCCCAGGGGAGCTGTGATTTAGTGCAGCAGGTTGTTCTCTCCTTTTCAGCAGCTTTGCCTGGTGTTCCTACTGCTGCCTACCCCTGCTTTTGCAGAGATGGAGCCTCTCACATCACCCCCTTCCCGACACCTCCCACACAGAAGAGCCCCCACTATACCCAGCTCAGCACAGCACTGCTTGACCGGTGTGGATCACAATCAATGCTCCCACTAAACACTCCTGGCCTGGAAAACCTGCTCTTGGTAGCCACACTTGCCAGGAAAATGATGAAGGATGAACCTTCCAGGCAGGAAAAACAGAAGCTGGTTTAGATGCACCTGACTTGATGTCTGCTACAGCAATTTCATGGTTCGTCTAATGGTGGTGAATAAGAGGTTAAGCGTTTGCCTACACTTGAGTAGCAGGAGCCTAAAATAATATATAAAGTATTATATAAACACATTCCAGTCTTCATGAAGAAATCTCTGCTGAGCTCTACACAAGGCTAAGAAACGTGTGGGGTGGAGGAGACACAGGCATGGCAGAGGCAGAGCAGGAGGAGGAGAGCACGTCCCCTGCTCCAGGGATCCAGGAAGACCAGGAGTTAGGCTGCTGTGATCAGCAACAGCAGAAATCGAAGCTTTGTAGTTAAACACCGTTTTCATCAGACTACCCAGAGTCTGTAACAAGGACCTACCTCTACAAGTGAAACCTAGGCACAAAAACCAGCTGTTTCTGATGTTCTGATGCTGTAAAGATATATATATTCACAAACAGTAATTCACAGAGAAGAAAAAGCATATGCCCAGTGCTTTAGGAAAATCAAACACAAAACCATTACTTTCCCATGAACCATCAGTAAGAGGCACTGAAATTCTGACTTTTCTCCAAGCTTTTGTCTGGCTCTCCTTCTGGCTTTACTGACACTAGCATTTCAAACTCAGCAGGAACTGTATCACAGAACCATGATTATATCCACACCCAAATAAACGCAACCACACCATTTCAAGAATGCCACTCACTTTTCCAATAGCTTAAACCCTCTCCATGGATCCCTGGTTAGGAATACCACATGTTTTGTCCTAGTCCCACTCCTCTGGAGATCAATTGAGAAGATAAAAAGCCAGACAAAGAATTGAAACCCAAAGATATCTTGTTTGCAGTAAAGAGCTCGAGAAGCAAAACCATCAAGAGAAGTGGTTCAGGGCAGGAGCAGCCACAACCCTGATCCAAGCATAGGCATTGTATGGTGGGATTTCGTGAGTTTAGGAAGGGACCAGCAACTACTAGAGGGAAGCAAAAGCTGACAAAATAAACACAGCCAAGTTCAGATGGGCACTGCAGCACAGACCCAACCACAGCTCCATACAAAGCATGCTTTTTCCCCCCCTCTGTAGCTGCTGGGCTATAGAAAAGAGCTGAAATAGACTATTAATGCCAGCAAGCTCCTGACAAATTCCTACTGTGTGAGGAGTAAAAAGCTGTGCTTGTGAATTAAAAAAAAAAAAAAGGAAAAGAGAAAAAAAAACCCAGCATTTAAGCTAGCAGATATACTTACTGCCTTTTAACTACCACTGTTTCTGTACCAAGGCTGATCCTTAGCAGAAGGAGCTGCAGCCGATTTGTTAAGTTTTGCACAGAGTCGGGTACAGCCCGAAAAACTGAAATACAGATGCACAGAGAAACAAAACAGAAGAGGAAGTTAAAACCCTAATCGTGTTCTTCTCCCTCTCTGAAACCACCCCCAAACATATGCCCTTCTGCAGAAGATGTGGGAAGGACTCGGGTTTTGGCAGCAGAAAGCATCACATCCTCTCAGCCGCGGACGGCAGCTCAGGGAACAGTCCCACAAAATTCCCCGTCTTGTCACCAGGTTTGAACACTGCTGCAGCTTAGGAAAACAAATGTATCAACTCAACCAGACCGCAGTCAAGGTCTCCTCATCCGTGTAGCAATTCACTACAGCTTTTGATATTTTGATAAGTGCAAGGGCAAGTGTGTTTTAGCTGTAGCAACAGTAACTGATCAACAAACCAGTTCAAAGGGTGGGCACATCCTCTCAGAAAATTTACTTTCTTGAAAGGAGGCCATGGCCTCGGGACTGGACCTCAGCAACAATCACCCTGTTGGTAAAAACATGTGTCAAAACACATTTGACCACCCCACCTCCATGCAGGGCAAGCTTTGGGATGCTCCACAGGGGTGTCACACTGGATTAGCTGGGCAAAGAGCATCAGCACAACTCAGGATGCAGAAGGAAGCAGCAGCAAGTGTTTCAGAGCAGAGCTCAGAGGAGTTAATACCAAAACCAGTCATTAGTGTGGAAAAAGTCAGTGCTGAGGCTTTATAATAAGATAAGGGTATTTGTTTTCTTGCAAGAACCAGGTTCCATGTCCATTCCCCCACCAGTGAGCTCAAGCTTAGGTTGTTCCGTGATCCTTGTCTCCAAAAGAATAATGTACCTGATGTGAAATTCTGCCATTCCCCAGCCTAGTCATCCCGCCCTCCCTCCCCATAACCCCCACAGGACACCTATAACAGCACCAGATTCTCCTAAGCAAGAGGCTTTGGCAAAGTTTCCCTCATCTCAACATTCCCACTGGGAACAATCCACAGCAGCTCCCAGCCCATGTCTGACAGTGAGATGACACACCAGGTCCTCAGCCTCTTAGACACCTATAGGAACACAACCATTTCTTTTTAACCATTCTTCGGGTAATCTCTACCTGTTTAAAACACCTTAAAGAACTACCTTTTAACCCCGGAAGAGCCACCACAGGCACCGTTTGCCTTGTGAAACCTTGTATGCTCAGCTTCCCCTCTGTTTGATGGTCAGTCAGATCTGGTATTATCTGATCTAAAGGCAATGAAACTGCCACAGGGGCTCCATCTGGAATTAATGTGGGGGAGCTTCCTTTGTCTACTCCCACACCAAAACCAGCTGATGGCACTTCTGTTAGGCACCAGGAACCAGAGTAGGCAAAGCAGCAGGACCTGGTTACCACTGCCCTTTGCTCACTTCCCCACCAAATTCACTCCAGACCTTCCTTCTCAAAGCTCCTCCAAGCTCCCATCCTTGGATCACACCAGACAGAGCAGCAACTTAAATGAAAACTGAAGATTCCCATGTAATCAGAGGCCACAAAGATGATGAGGGGTCTGGAGCATCTCTCTTATGAGGAAAGACTCCAGGACCTGGGCCTGTTTAGTCTTTCACACCTTCCCCTTTATCAGCACTGCCTCCCTGCCTGATTTCTCACCTGAAGCCTCTCAAGGAGCTGCACTAGGTCAGAATTAACCCAAAAGTAGTCAGCTCCCTGAACCTACTTACCCCTGACCTGGCAGGAACTCACAAAGCCCAGCAGGACAAGGTTCTCAGAAACTCAGATTGGACTCAGCCATCTCCAATCCACACCTGGAATCATGCTGGAAAATGCAGCTGCTACAAAGTGGGTTTTAGCTTCTTTCGAGTCAGTGGAAAGGAACACTTCTGAATGCACAGTGGGGAAAAGCCAGAGTGTGTCAGCAGGAAAATGAGCATGTAGGGCTCCAAGGCAACATTTGACTCCTCACTGCTGTCAAACAGCACTCCTTGCTGTACTGATAAGCATGTGAAATGCTCATTCCAATGAAGCACTACAGGGAGAACCTGTTTTCCTTCCAAGATCATGTCAATAAAGAATGAAAGGCTCCACATTCATGGCTCACATGCTTTCTTAGAGTGGGGTAAGTGTTGGAAGGACTAAGTTGTCTGCTCAAAAGGAAAATCTCAGAAGGGAAAAAGAAAATAAAGGAAAGACAAGCTCTACTGCACCCTCTTAGCCCTGCGTGAGTATTGGGAAAATATAATATTACAAATGTTTCCCTTGTTCAGCTATTCCTGAAAGGCTTCAGCTGCCTTGCACAATTTGGGTAAGGACATCACTCGCTGCTCAGCTGGGAAGAAGTTAAGAACTGGCTCATTAGATTTGTTCTGCTTGATCCAAGACGAAAACAAAACCAGTAAATCCCTCACTGGGCAGTGCTGCTGCAGCTCTGGTGACAAACACACGGGCCTCACACATCACTCTGCTTTCTAGAAAGCTGCCTTGGCACCCCTTGTCACTGTCGCGTGCCCTGAATGACAAACTGGGGGTAGCAAAGACCCCCCAAGTGGGGCTGTGGCTGCTGCACCCTCAGCTCACGGGGCATGGGCAAAAATCCTCCCTAAACACACCACACTCGAGGCCACATGACCCACGAGCCATGTCTGAATTATTTAGCTGATAAAACTACACTTGTTTTGCCATGCAGATTGTGAATTAATGAAAGCTCAGCTGAAAGGCTACTTTCTTGGGGCGAGAGGAAGGAGAAAGCTTCCAGAAGCCTTCCTATTATAGAAGCAATAGAGCTGGTTCCAAATATAGTAGAGCAGCACACCCAGAGCTCTGGAGACATCGTGCCCTGGTTTTGTGAGGCTGAGGTCTCGCTGGATTGCTCCTGCACATGCAAAGATGGGTAGAAAGGACTGCAAGATGCAGAACTGACATGAAAAGGGAGTTTCAGGACAAACAGCAGAGGCAGAAACCCAGACTGCCTCTATGGAAGAGATCAGCCTGAACACCAGGAGAGAGCCAACCCACCCCACTTTAGAGAAAGCCAGTCAAAACCAGCACGAAGAATCACACCTTTCTCAAGAACACAACATTAGCTTGCTAAAAAACATCCTGATTATTATTATTGTTATTATTATTATTATAACCCCAATGTGACAGATTAGGATTGCCAACAATCATTTCATCACCCTGATGGCAGGGATCCTGGCTGGAGAGGTGCACTTGACTCACTTTGGCATGCAGAGGGTGGATTTGTTTTTGCTGTGACAGCTCATAAAGTGACCATCACGTGCCCTGCCTCACAGAAATTCCTCACCAGTTCACCAGGAATAGTTTGTTAGTGATCCAGCAGCACGGGATAACGACGCACTCTAATTCTTAAAGTTTCCTTCTCCTGTTTCCTGGCAGCTCTTGGAACACAACAGAAATAAACTCAGTTGCAAATCTGTGATTACAAGTGTATCTTTGTGTATCTCTGCATCTGTGTACTCCAGCATAGGACTGGCCTTTTGATTGGTAAATAGCAACAAAGTAAAATGTCACCAGGAAACCAAAAATCTCATACATGACACTACAGAGGGAAGAAGGCCCCCTGCCCCACAGCACAAAATGCACAGTGATAATTGTTCCTGCACATCTCTCCATGGGGTATGAAATGGCTTCTTAAAATAGTAGAACAAACCTACAGCTGACTTCTAAATATCCAGCAAATAAATAAATACAGCACCTTCTTTAGAACTCTGCTAACAAGGAAAACCCCACAGCAGGTGACTTAAACGCTAAATTCATCATCTTTAAAACTCAATTCACTGAGCTAAATATGCCTTTAATAGGTTTCTATGGCTCTAATTGGTTTGGACCAGCCCTTGGGTGACCAATTCTCCTTTCTGAGACCACCCCATATTCCCTGATCGCAGGTCCAGACCTACACAGTTTAGCAGAATGAGGGGTAATTCCATTCTATTTACTTCAGTGGAATCTTACCCTTTAACCAAAAGGTTATTTTGTGCATTTCTCTGTCCTGTACCACTGTGGATACCTTCTCAGCAGACAGAGGCACAAAAGAACCCCGAAAAACACTCCCCAAAAAACCCCAAGCAAACCAAACCCACACAGACGCACGAAAGACTCAAAGCAGAACGACACAGTTTCGTCCACATGGATTCATTCTGCCAATCCCCTGCAAGGCTGAGAGGTTACAATATCCATTAGGCATCTCTAAAATATCCACATTTTTCCTAAGGGTCTCCAAATCCAAATTCAACGAACCTTACTCAGCAGTACAAACACTAGATTAAATATAACAGTACCAAAAAAAGAGTTTTAGAAGTAACTGTGCCATTACTTGCAAATATTTGGATAGGCTGGATAAGGCCTTAAGCAACCTGGTCTAGTGGGAGAAGTCCCTGCACATGGCAGGAGGTTGGGATGAGATGATCTTTAAGGTCTCTTCCAACCCCTTAACATGCTATGAGTCCATGATTTCTGTCATTCAAAATGCCCAGGTCTTTTCTATCATATTCCTGAATCCACTCTATTCTCACGTAAGAGCATTTTCTGCTACTTTTAGCATAAATGCCTCATGAATTGTCACAAAATCTTATATCCTTTCAAACTTTTGTTTAAAGTAGGCCACTGCTGGTGCCCCAATGTCACACTTCCACAAAGAACTACCTTTCACCTTGCCAGGACAATGTAAAAATGCTGAACTCAGAAATCCCAAATTTATAGGCCAGCAGTTTACAAAAAAGTCTGCTCTGCACTTAGGGAAAGAGCTATCCAAGTATACCCAACTTCAGGACAGATTTCACGCAGAAAGAAGCTCAAACTATTTTTCACAGCATATTTTGGAACAAAGCGCCTCATTACATCTGCAAACTTCCACCAGAACAGATTCCTTAGGAGCATCTAAAAACAACCTACCCACCCATCAACAAACAAGACACTACCCACACCCTCTGCACAAGCTTTGGATTCACTGGGCTTTCCAGATGTACCTTACAAAACAAAGCATAAAGCTCCTAAGGAGCAGGTTACAGGCTAAGAACAAAGATAAGAAAATCACTAATTAGTGTCAGGTTCTAACAGAGCTTCTACTGGAGGAGGTCAGGGCTGCCCCAGGCCCTTTCCAGCCAGCTCCACATGTCCCATCACAGGATGTGGCTGAGCCCATCACTGAACCAACCGGTACTGTCACAGAATCAATCATATTTAAGAAAGGGTAAAAAACACAACAGTAATCAGTAATCTCATGAACTTTATCTTGACCTTTAAGCTCTCTTGGCAGTCTTTCCGTGACATCTCCGATTCCAGTCCCTGGCAGGCAACAAACTCCTCGGGACAACCCGTCAGGGGGGCAGATGGATGTGCCTGTCCCCTGCAGCAGGGAGTCACTCACTGCAATCACTCACCGCTTATTATTAACGTCAAGTCTTCAGGAGGGACAGGAATATTCCTCCTTGTATAGACAGTGACCACTTTCTAGTCTCCCTCTTTTATTCACTTCTGACTTCTTGTGAGATGTGGTGCAGAGCCCACTGGGATCCCTGATGTAGAGCAGGGAATTCAGATTTCTGGGTCGCTAAGCTCTCTGAAAACATCCTATTGCATAGAATCCCAGAATGGTTTGGGTTGGAAGGGACCTCAAAGTCCATCCAGTTTCAACCCCCTGCCATGGGCAGGGACACCTTCCACTATCCCAGCTTGCTCCAAGCCCTGTCCAACCTGGCCTGGAACACTTCCAGGAATGAGGTAGCCACAGCTTCTCTGGGCAACCTGTGGGAGGAGAATGACATCCCTTGACCTGCTGCCCATTCCTGTTTTGAAGCAGCCCAGGACACAGTTATCCTCTCTGGGCTGTGAGCACACATTGCCAGCTCACATCCCTCTTTTTATCCACCAGAACTCCCAAGTCCTTCTCTGCAGGGCTGTCCTCAATGACTTCTTCTCCCAGTCTGTACTCATACCTGGGACTGCCCTGACCCAGAAGCAGCACCTTGCACCCGGACTTGTTGAACTTGATGAGGTTTCTCATTCCCACGAATGCCACACAAACTTCTTACATCCTTGTGCAACTCCTGGACCTGGTGACACAGCTCCTCCATGAGGACACACCATCTGGAGAGATGATTCTCAGCCCCAGCTTCCTGGACAGGGAGCAGCCACCTTTACACCCAGAGGCCTCCAGAGCTCTATTACCACCAGGTCTCTTTGAGAGGGACTCTCTGACACCATTGGGGCAGCAGCTCCAGCAGCTGCCAGGAATGAGAATCTCTCCAACAGCTCCAGGCCTGCAGTGTGAAGTCACACAAGCAGAGGCAAAGAAACAGGACACCAGGGTGTCACAGCCAGTAACATAAAGCTGGAACCCTAACCAGTGACAGCAGGAACAGGACAGCAAGGCAGACAAGACTCACAACAGCACATGGCACAACACCACAATCCAAGCAGTTATCCCTCAGCCAGAACTAGGCACCTGCAGAGCTCATCCAAGCACAGACAGAGCAGCAGGAGCAGAACAGGGAGGGAACAGAGATCTGGTGAGCAGAGCTGGGGTCACACAAACACAGGTGAGCAATCCCAAAGCAGCATCAGGGTATTTCCCACCCTAAACTGCTTTGCAGCTTGTAAAAAAGCACAGAACCCGTTTAAAGGGACCAGAAAGGACTTTGAACACCCAAAGCACAGACATGTGACACATCATGGCCAAAGTGCTCAAGACGAAGACAGAAGGCAGCCAAGAGGACACACTGCAAACCCTTCCCAGACAAAGTATCACCTGGGTTATAGAAATTCTCAAGAGAACTTTATACACAAAACATCTGCTGAACTAAGTTTCAGATGAGCTCAGGGGTTTTGACTGGTAAACTGCAGTAGAGACCAAGACTAAATACAGTATCTTATTGCATGATTGTTTCCAAAAGACTCCTTAAAATCTAAACTAATCTGGAAAGCTACCAATTCCATGGATCTTTAATCTTTTTTTAGTTCTATTTTAAAAGATTTTTTTTTCCATTAATAACCCAAGAATTATTGAAGTAAAAAATAGTTTGATATTTTCAGAGCTTTGTAGTCAATACACCTAGCAACTGACACAATTAAAATTTCAGAAATCCTAAGCATAGCACAAATTCCACTGTAATTCATTCTTATAGAAAAAAGAAAGGCCCCAAAATAGCACTGAAATTTCAGTAAAGGACAACTTCTGCATGCCCAAGTGCCTTATGAACTGTGACAACTTCTGCTCCAGGTCTTTCCCTTTTCACATTTCCTCTTCAAAATTTAGTGGTACAAACCTACAAGAGGACACCAGAAATAATCCTGGTGCAATACTTTCCATGTTAATAACCATTCTGGAGGTGTGAACTATAGAAAAGTCCACCAAAAAACATCAGATTCAGGTTTGTTTTACAAGACTTGAAACTTTTTTAATGAAAAAACACAGAAAACATAAAATCCTAGAATGGTTTGGGATGGAAGGGACCTTAAAGATCACCTCGTTCTAATCCCCTGCCATGGGCAGAGACGCCTTCCACTATCCCAGGTTGCTCCAAGCCCTGTCCAACCTGGCCTGGGACACTTCCAGGGATCCAGGGGCAGCCACAGCTTCTCTGGGCACCCTGTGCCAGGGCCTCCCCACCCTCACAGGGAAGAGCTTCTTCCCAGTATCTAATCTAATTCTCTCCTCTTTTATTTTAAAGCTGTTCCCCTTTGTCCCATCCCTATCTGTTCATGTAAAAAGTCACACTCCCTCTTTTTTCTTAGTCCCCTTTAGGCCCTGGAAGGGGCTCTGAGGTCTCCCCAGAGCCTTCTCTTCTCGATGCTGAACACTCCCAGCCCTCCCAGCCTGGCTCCAGAGCAGAGGTGCTCTCTGCATCTCAGAGCATCTTTGTGGTCTCCTCTAGACCCATTCTAACAGGTCCAAAAAACAGTTTTATAATCAAGACTGAAAATGAAAAAACACCTGCATTGCTCTCTAACCCAGTATTCCCACTGCTCCCTTCAGCACAAACAATATTTTCTTCTCAGAGTTTCCCCCTCTTGGACAAAATGGAGAATATATGAATGAACCCCACCAAATCACTAAGATGTGAAGCAGAAAATAAGGAGCCCACAACTGTGGTTATAAGGGGTGGTTTAAGTGAGCCAGCTTTGGAGCTGGGGATTGTGACCCTGCTGTGGAAACCCTCTGCACCTTACAAACCAAATGTGCCACTCCAGAGCTCCCACTCGCCCCCCTGGCTTTCAACAACCAATTCTCTCCCAAAAGCCAGCTGCAGCTTGCCAGCCCAAACACCGAATTACCAAAGCAGCCACCAAACTTGAGCCCTCACCATTTGATATCTCTCACCAATTCTCCATGAGCTTGCAGGAAACAATTTCAAACAGCTCCCTCATGAAAACAAGTTTCAAGCCTTAGTTTTTTCCATCCCGAGCCATCCCTGCACTATTTCATAGCTCTGATAATTGTACCACTGACTAACCTCCAACTGGGAATAGCTGTTTTTATCATCACTATTAAAAACAGTCCCTCACACTGTTAGGAATCTGGAAATTCACTGGAGCTGCATCCCACCCTTCGGCCTCTCAAAACACTACAGAGCAATGAAACTATGTGCTGAAACCAGAGGATCCCTGTGCTGAACAACTCCTGTAATTTCTGGGTAACTGGAACTGCTTCCTAAGTGAACCATGGAGGTTTGGTTATTGATTTTAGAGGAGCAAGTGGCACAAGAGCTCTGAAAGTCAAAGTTTTCCATACTGTTCTGGGAAAGTTTAGTTACTTTTAGAAATGCAGCAGTAATGTGCATGTTAAAAAGCCTCTCACATTCACCTAGTTTTGTAGTTTTTATGCTTTTTTTAAAAATTAAAGTAAAAAGATCATCTGCAGTTTTTCTTTCCTAAAAGCACGTTATCTTGGTTTTTACACCTTGGCCAGAAGAGTGACTGACAGCTCTCAGAGAAGTAGCAAGACGCAGAAAAATAAGAGTTGAAAGAAAAGTGGATTTAAAAAACAGCTTTTAATTATCTGAAGGCACAGCTGCCAAGTAGACAGCAAAGAGGCTGTGCATCACTTACAGATGGGAAAACTCCCCCAGGTTGATTTCACAGCCCATTACAGTGGATTAACCTATTAGGAAGAACAAAATATATTTTTTTTTTTTAATGGATGCAAGTTTCAACAGCTTGAAAAATCATTGCCACTGGTACTTTGATACACAGGATCAGCAATCTGTTTTATCACACTTCCAGTCATCACAATCCATAAACACACCCTAGAAAAAAACCTCACCCTCTTTCTTAATGCATCTTCTGTCATTATTTCATTCTCAGGGATCAGCATCTCTCTTGGCTCCCCACTTTGAATATCATTTCATAAATCAGTACTTCTTTCATTGTTGTTAAAGAGAAGCATCAAACACCTTCAAACTCTTTCACACACACCTTTGCACACACACACATTATTACATCTGCCAGATGCCACTGTATAAGGTATTTGTCAAACAGAAAAGCACCAAAGCACTGATTTTTCAGCTTTCCAGGATCCCTGTGCTAAATCCTGGGTGTGCCTACTTTTGTTTGGTATCAAGTTCCTCCTGCTGGCTCCACTGCAAGAACAAACTACAGGGATAGTTAAGTTTTTCCCCACCACCAAAAACATCTGTTCCTTTTCTGAGTTCTCCAGACTTCCTTCCCCTTGACCGTATCACAAAGCCTCTCTTTTCAGCAAGGCTGCCTTCTTGATAGTCCATCACCATTATCTTCTTGTTCTCTGCAGAGCAGCTTGAATCACTGGGTCTTGCAGAGCTTCCAGTCCTTTCAGCTCAAGGCCAGGATCTGAATTCAAGCATCAAGATTTACAGAGAGGGTTGTTAAAACTCCTTCCCTGACTCTTTTTTAACACTCTGCAGCTTCCTGTCCTGGGAGGCAACCAAACTGCTACAAGAAATGCCAGTTTCTGTTAAATATCCTCAGTTCCTGTGACACTGAGCATTTAAAACAATTACATTACTTCCAAATCTTGCACTGTAACAGCTTTTATCCCTTAAAGTGCAGAGATGAGCAAAAATTACTTTAGCACCAAGGAGTGTAAGTTGGTTATTTGCTGCATCCCACAGCACTTCTAGTTAACATTCAGGCTTGGCACGACTCGAGCACACAGCACAATGTCACTCCTCAAAACCCCACTGTTCAACCTAAAGGCACTTTTTCTAAAATTTTTTTTTTTTTTAATTTTAAGGGTGCATCAGCTGCTAACTGAAAGTGGGAATGCTTCATTTAGCACACACACACACACACACACTTGTTAAACTGCTCACAGCATGCAAATAAAACACTGTATTGTGCAAAAGTCATTCAGTCTCCCCATCCGTAGATATGAGCAATGGAACTGTGGCCAGGAAAGAGAAACTTGGAACAACATGCAAATATTTCAGTCCCTTATTCCCAATATTCACATCCCAGGCTAAAGCCCACAGCCCTGACATGCTGAGGGGTGACCATGTTGAGAATCTGCCCTGTGCAACGGGTGGGAAAACGACCATTATCTGTCTTGCCCCTGGACTGCACCCTTTTATTTGTAGTTATTACTGCAAACTGCCTTTTTTTCCAGACAATGGTTGTGTTATTATAGGTACCTTCATGCCGTGCCAAAGCACATACACACAGCAATTCAGAACAATCAGCCTTGTTTTCATGGGAGCAAAGGTTGCAGCCAAATGAAATGGGTGGAGATCACATTAAACAATCTTGGAATCTGCTAATAGGATATAGGAAAATGTGACCATAATGCAGATGCGGAGTTCCCCTTTCACCTTCCAATGTTATGGATAAAATAAAAGCTTTGGAAAACCAATTAAACTGTTTGAACTACATTAAGCAAGTCAAAGTGTTCTCAGGGTGCTTACAAGACACTGAGACGTTCTTTAAAATTAAAACAAAGCAGGGCCCTTTTAGAGCTGAAACCAGAGAGCATTTCCCCACCCCAGAAACAATGATCTCTTCCATCACCTGTTTTAAAGATACAGGAGAAGTCACCTGCTTCTCCATGGTGAAGAGAAGCTCATGAAGACAATTGTTCCTGTCTTAGAGACAGGATCAGCCCCTCCTCTAAGCAGGGAATTTTCACACTGAGGCACCTTGGCTGGTCAGCTGTAACCTGCATTCCCCTTGTTTGCTTTTGAGATGTGCATTAGTCAGCTTTCTCCTCCACAAATCTGATTGTGCCTCTGCATGATCGTGCACTGAAGTCATGTCCTTGAGCGTGTGACATCAGTCTGTTGCCATGGCAATGTACAGGGCAGTCCAAAATTCAGTATTATGGCATCACTGCGGGATCAGACAGCGGAACAAGCCAACGCCTGAGAGCTGGTTAATGCAGCACGAACAGCCAAGACATTTCAATCTAAATGTTAAAGTGTAACTGCACTTCATCACAATATTCTTCATAAATATGCCTAGAAGCCCCAAGAAAGACAATCCAGAAGGTCACTGAATTGAAGAAACAGGCGAGCCATCACGCATCACTAAAATGAAGGGCAATACGTTTCCAAGGATGGCCACCAAGTATGGAGAAGCTTAGTTCAGCTCTCTGAATAGAAACCACCATCTGTTCCTAAGGCAACACCAGAGCTGCCTAAAGACATCATCCACAAAGAAACAAGGATGGCCCCTCAGCACCCCAAACCAAGTGTTGGGTTGCACCCAGTTTTTCTGGAAATCAGAGACTGGAGGATCAGGATCACAGCACTGTCAGCCCTTTCAAAGGGACTGCATTACATAAGACACAGTTCTTCAATTTCAAGCTCTGAAGCAAAGATCAGTGCACCATTAACCCAACTTGTAACAAAGCCACATAGTTAAAAAAGGGTGGTACCTTCCAAGAGTTGTTATTCCAGGTAGGCTTAGACATTACACTTCTGTAGGTTCCTTGCACACTCACGAGAATGGCATTTCTGAAGAGCAAAAGGGAAGGAAAAAGGAAATTAGTGACACAATAACGGCGTTAACAACTACTATCCAGCTCCTAAAACCCGAAAGATCCGGTTTGCCCAGGGCAAAGGGTACACGGGAACAACAATCCATGCACTGCTGACGTGGAGAACCACCAATTCACAGTCCTCAGTGCTGACTGAACAAGTACACCCCAAAAACAGCCCAGCAAAACTACAGGTGGCTGGGCAGAAGCCAATTTGGCACTGTGGGAGCCCAGGGTGCAGAGATAGCAGAGAGGAGGGACCGCAAAGCCTCCAGAAGCCACAGTGGACCCCTTTCTTTACCTGTCCCTCTGTTCCCATCAAGCACACACGTTTTGGGGTCCGGCTGTGGATTCCCAGTGGCTGCTCTGACACCCAGATTCCTCAAGCCCCTGGAGTGCCACTGCTGTTGTACGTCAGCTTCCGTGCAGCCCAGCCCCTCCCTGTACGCTTGACTGGTTTCATTTTGCCTCCTTCCGCTTTCCCTTATTAATCCACGCGTTTCCAATAACTCAGTCAACACTTCCTTCTGCAGAGCTGACCTCCAGCCTTCCCACAACCCCAGACGCACCCACAGTTTCTTAACGCTGCCATTAATGAGGCACATTTCACGTTCTCTACACGGATGTAGCCCTCACCCACTTCTAACCCCTCCACCCATGTCCCTGGCTGTAATTACCCCATCCCTCGTTATCTAATACCCAACACAAGCCTTAGGGCTGGGAACCACTGTTTGTTTGGCTCTGCAGTGTCACACACCCCAGTGGTGTTGTATAAATAAATTCCACAACCTGTTTGAGCCTGAGCTTGGTTGAGGCCTGAATTATCCCAGTTTCCAAGTGACTGCTGCAAATACCTTCGCTCGCTCCCTGCTCGCTTACGCAATCGGCCACCAAGGCAGCTCCAGGGCCAAACATCACGACAGCCAACTGCTCCCATGGATCACAACTGCTCAGAAAACAACTTAAATCCCTCTACTTTTAAATACAAACTGCAGATTATAAAGGGATGAGACAGGCACAAGCACACAGCTCTCAGAAATGTGCCTCTGCCTGTCACCTGAAGGACAAGTTCCACGTGCCAATGTCAGCTCTCAGCCACCAAAGCACCCAGGCTTTGCCACAACCCTTAACTCTCAGCAGGTTACCCACTCACAAGTCTGAAGGACCAGGGAGGATGAGATTCTGGAAGCAACTTTGAGCCAAATGGATTTCAGAGCAAAATAAAACCAGCAGGCTTCATCTCCATGGAGCTCCTGCAACACAACATAGGCTGAGCAAGTCACTCAGGGCAGAGGTCTTTCTTATTAACTACCTAGTAAATTCAGATTAAAGTCAGACAGCTTTTCCCCCTCCCTCATACAAAAATCAGATGCTATCCAGCCTTGAGGAATCAGTCCAGCTTCTGCAATAAGTAAAACCTGCTCACAGCTACATGACACCACACACAATCTGTAGGATTGTGGCCCTTCAGGTACTCATTAAAACCTTTTTCCCTAGAAAAGTCTCCAGTAACAATTTGTCTTCAATTCATTTTCTGCAGTGAAGATGGATGGTAACTTAGTACTGGATATGGAAGCACGTGAGAAGTCCCAGTGCAGCCATCCCAGGTCATGAACACACCGAAGTAAACCCATGGACATGCACCAAGTACCCTCCCGCTCCCATGTGCTGATTCTAACATCAGAGGGGCCATCAAACCCCCAAGCCAAACACCAGAAGGACAGGAAGGAAGCACCAAGGCATACTAGAACCATTAAAAGGCAAACAGAAGCCAGGGAAGAGCCAAGGCTGGGTGTGTGTGATGGTGTTTACAGGTGGAGGACCTTTGCCCACTCGTAGGAAGGAGCTGGGCTTTGCTGATGCTTCCTGACTACCTGGCTGAATCTCCTGTCCATAGTTGAGTCCCTTTTCACCTGGATTACCCTTGGAGCAGCTTGGCCAGCATGAAAGCTATCATAACCCATTTTTTAACTTCTTTTCCCCCCACAAAGTCAAGCCACCCAACCTCTTAAAAAGGCAGTGTGGCACTGCCTTGTGCTCCTACACAATACTCACATCCTAAAACCTTCTCCCAAAGAAACCATGGTAAAGAGCACTGTGGATCAACATCCCCAGCAGGTGGGGGTCAGGCAGCCCTGCCAGGTAACACTCCAGGCTTGAACCTCATTTTTACTCAGGCAATACCCAATCCAACCTGCCAGCCTCCTGCCCCTGCAATATCAGTGGCTAGAAAGGGATGCAGGAGTCTGATCAGCTACAGACTGTCAAGAAAAATGTGTTTTTCCCCAATATGAATAAATAAATACCTCTTCTAAAAAAGAAGGTGATGCAGTTCATCTCATTAAATAAGTCACACGGTTCTTATCAAAGCATGGATCCACTACAGTACACAATGCACAGGTTGGTTTGTAAAGCATGTTTGGGCCTTTCCCTCTGAAAGCCACCCTAAAAATGTAAGACTCAACTACAGGGGCCTTGTTCTCTTTGTTCCTTTGAAATTCACCACCAGTTCACTTTATTTATTCCCAGAGCTTAATGCTGCAGTTGGATCTACACAATCAACCCTCCCAGCCAAGCTACAACCGACACAACCAAGCCTGAACTTACAAAACTATTAACTTTTACAAAGTGTGTTACATTTTCTTTCCCAAAACGTTTAACCTGCTAACAAATACCTGCCTTAGTGCATTATCATCCTCCCGTTGTCCTGGAGCGAGTTAGCAGGCTTACAGCAAAACACAGGGAGAGCCAAGCACACTCTGCCTCCCGGCCAAGCAGAGCCTGCAAGAACAGACCCCCTTTGGGGCAGCGACAGTTGAGGTCAATTTAATGGGAAAACAAACTACTTTTCCATTCAAGTCCAAAGCAGAGACAAAGAATTTTATGTGGCTCAGATTGCACAGTCAGCTGTCTTTTTAGGAACAGATCAGATTTAATGGTTCTGTGGCAGTTCAGAAAAAATGAGCCTGAAGAGAGTTTAAGGTTTGGCCAGTACTGCACTGTGCAAAGTCCAGGCACTTGCCTGGGGTGCTCTCATGGCCTTAAGCCAGTACCTCAAAGTCATCATCATCAACAGCAGCTCCAGTTATTTTATGAGGCCCTGGCACAGGGTGCCCAGAGAAGCTGTGGCTGCCCCATCCCTGGAAATGTCCAAGGCTACGTTGGATGGGGCTTGGAGCAACCTGGGATAGTGGAAGGTGCCTCTGCCCGTGGCAGGGGGTTGGAAAAAGATGGGTTTGAAGGTCCCTCCCAACCTAAACCATTCTAGGATTTTATGATTTCCCAGGGTTCAGCCCGGAGTACAAATTCATTTTTACCCCATTTCAAAGAAAGGCAAAATCTCTCCAAAGTTCTGCCTGATAATTCTCTTTTGCATCACACGGGTTGCATTTAAACCATTTCTACACCGGAGAACCAAAATGAGGCAATGCTTCAATGTGGCCACTCTCACCACAGGGACTCATATTCTGAAGCAGCAGAGATGTGCTCAGGCTCTTTCACTTGACTATTTCAGGGCCTAATGCAGACTGAGAAGCTAATTAACATGTATTGCTATGGAAAGGAATATAATCCAAACCTTCACTGGTTTATATCTAAACCCTCTGAGACATCTAATGTCAAAGCTAAACAGATCTTCACCTGGCAAACACTTGGAGAGCCTTCAACTGAAGCTTCCAGGTAAGGGAATGCAGTATTTTAGGATATTTTTGCTACACACACTGGGGACATACCTCTAACACAAAGCCCAGAGAATCATCATGACAGCTGCAAAAACAACTTTGTCCTGGCTAACATTCACATAACGAAATTACAGTTTCACTCCAGGGAAAAAGGAAAAAGCACTTAAGTTTTGTTTAGATTGAAGTGCTTCAAGCCACGCCACTTATCTGCTATCAGAGCAGATTGCAGGGCTGCTCCAATGATTATTCGGTAATGAAGTAACTGGAATTGGAAGGTATGCAATTAGTCCTATCTCCTCCTCCTCCGCCACCCCCTATCAAGAAGAAAACCAGCACAGACTTTATCACCTCTCCCTCGAGCTCTGCTACCCTCATCACTTAAAATACCCCCAAAGCAAAGTAGGGCTGTCACTTACAAGCTGCTTACAAGCCTGGCTTGGCCCTGACTGGCAGCAAAGGTGATATTCTCTGCATCTCCCCAGGAGAAAGTTACAGGGTTACCTAATGGGATGCTTTCTCAGGTACCCCCACACACATATATATTAAGCTTACCATGTCTGCATTTAGCTATTTTAGTTAAAGCAAACCACTTTTGAGAGGGGTAAAAAAAAACCTCAGCTGTTCCTAGTAGCTTTAAGTTAAAGCATCTCTCACTAATCCTCCTGGGACGACCACTGGGAAGTGAATATATTAAACTCAGGACACAGGTATCACTTGCTGGCACTCTGGGTAGTTTCACTGACTCCAGCCCAGCTCATTTTACCTGGGTCATTTACCCTTCCTTCCCCTAAAGAGCTGTGCTGTATGTCTGTAAAGTGGTATCTGCAGCTTTCCCACAACTGCAGCTAAGAGATGGAAGATGCAAAAAGGCCCCAGACAGCCCACAGCCAAATGGAAACTCAGTGAATCCCTGATACCAAACTCCAATTCTGATAAAATACAATCTGACATTTATTCAGACTCAAAAGCTCACTCATCTCCTCCCCTCCATCCCAGAGATACCCATTGGTCTAATTAAAGACAAGGCTTCCCTCAGCATCCTCTGCCTTACATCTATCCCAGTAAAGGCTCTATCTGTGACCCAAGGAACACAAGGAGAGCTAGGGGATAGGGGGCATTCTCCAAATCCTTAAAATAAAACAAAAAATATAAATATTAAATTTCAAAAACCTTACAACCACTATTAAAGCAACATCAACAAACTTGCTCTGTATAGATCCACTACAGATGCAACAATTCTCACTCAGTGAATTCACCCAAGTGAGTGAATTTCACTCAATTTTTATTTGTTCCTTGACATTTTTCTAGTTCTTCCCAATTTCTTAAAAACATTTTCCCAAAGACAATGGGCCATGCCTGCAGGATGCACTGGTGCCTTCGCTTCCTTGGATTCAGTCAGGTCAGGGACGAAGCCCTGTTAACCTCACAAAATCCATATGCAACACTTTCCTTGCTCCATACATCTACTGATTCAAAAGAGGAAAAAGGGTAAAGAAAACTCTTAAGGCAAGAAGAGTGTGCAGAATGCTGCAGAGACATTTGCTACAAAGGTATGTAAACTACTACTCTTTATCCTACACTTTACCCCATGGCCTCCAGCTGACACATCAGCTGACACCATCTTAACAACCCCATAAGTAGCTAAAGCTGAACAAAGCAATCATTAGGAAAACTGGTTTAGTCCACTGCTGGTGGCATCCCATGTCCTATCCATGGAGGAAGCATGACTCAGACTGCTCTGGGCTCCCATCCACAGCACAGGCTGCAAAGCTGCGTTAAAAAGAGAATTCCCAGTAACTTGTACCAAAGTCACGTCTCCAACTCCTTCTGCTGCGAGACCAACTTGAAACGAGTTGGTTTATATTTTAATATGACTACATCTGCAGTCCTACTGCATCTAAAAAAAATCCATAAGCACTTTAAGAGAAACACAGAGACTTTTTTTTTTCCCCCCCCTTAACACCATGGAAGATGGATTCATTGCCATCAGTAATCCTCCCACAGCCCCAGTTTCAGAAGCGGCAGCAGATTCACAGAGATTTCAGCTGCAAAAACAAGCACTCTTTGCATCACTTCATTCATCTGTTTATTAAGATAAAAGTTACCTCATTAAAAAAAAAAAACCAGTGGTAAAGTGTCATCCCTCTTTAGAGAGGAAATTAAGTGAAAAAATACAAGGAACTAACAGTCTGTCCCACACCTACTGGCAAGCTCTGGTTCCTTGATGGTTAAATGGAGGTGTATAAACCCATTTTCAGGCAATTTCAAGATTTCCTTAAGGGTGGTGGGGTTTTTTTAGAATTCCCTTACCACGTGCCTGACACGTGTCTCAAGGTACCATGCCTTGCATGCCCTCACTGTTCAGCTGTGGATCCTCCTCTCCCCAGCACCGGGACATCTGCAGGAGGTCAGGAAGGGAAAGGAATGAGAAAAATCACAGCAGACATGATGGCAAAGCAAGAGCAGCTTTCAGCAGAAGCAAAAGGGGCAGTTTTGCATGTATGTTTACAGGGAGCTTGTCTCAACCTCAGGAGTCAGGGTGGGAGGAAGCAGAGAAGCTCTAAAGACATAAAAACATTAAGAGGCCAAACACAAGAGCAAAGGCTTCTTGATGGAGAGGATTTTTAGACTTTGCAATAAAGGTGAAGCTCAGAACAAAGACCTCAATGAAGAGCTTTATAAATGAAAAGACAACTTTGAAGCACGTGAACCATAGAACATAATCCACAGTCCAACACTAGCCACTCTCACTGAGGCACAAGTCCTGCTTGAATCCAGGGTCCAAACTCTTCTTTTAAAATATAGCCTCCAGTATGACACATCTCGGAAAGCCAGACCACAGGCACAAGCCATGAGCTTGTCTTTGAAGTTCAGATACACCAGAAAATTACTTCACCTCCCTAGATGCAGAGGGATAGTGCTGCCTTTGATGCTACTAGAAATTTTGGTCTTAAACTGCCCAAGGACTTCAAATTGCTCTCTGGGCTGCAGCGTGGCAACACCCAAGCCTACACATACACAGGAACATAATTATGCCTGGTCTAGACTTGGGGGGAGGGAGAAAAAAAAAAAAAGAAGTATTTTCAGTGATGTTAGCACACAAAGAAAATAATAGCATATACAAAGAAACCTCTAGGGTGACTTATGAAGAAGATTTTATGCTTGGCTTTCTGCCAATTAGAGAGGAATTAAAGAGTCTGGCAATATAACCCTGTTCATCCCGAGGAAGAAACTGCATTTTTAAGTGGTCAACGGAGCAAGAGGGATGAGAAAAGAGGGACCAAGACTCAGGAGAGCAACTGCACAGAGCAATACAGGAAGTTGCTGATGGTATTGAGACAGAAACTGGGCACGAATAGTTCAAATTTTAAAATTAATCCAGTCTATTGCCTCCAAAAGAAAATCAGCATGTAACAGCTGACTCCAAATGACAGCTTTCCAATAAAGCAGACATTATTTTTTGCTATAAAATTCCAACTGCTTCAATATTTTACAGATGATACGCCTCCACTGACTGCCAACCAGCAAAATCAGTGAAAGGTGGAGGTCACAAAAACAAAAGCAAACCAAGTGGAAAAGGCATGGCTAGACACCTTGGGAAGCTGAAAATTTGTCAAAATACAGCCTTTGAGTAAGAAAGAACATTTAGTAGCTATCTGCAAGGATGAATTTACATCCAAACTCTTTGGAGCTTAAAAATTCACATCATAAGACTAGCTTTTACCAGAATTAGGACCAGACTTGACATGCCCCAGTTTCCCCAAGGTTACTTTTGGAAACGCATCTACTCTTGAAATATTTCAAGTGCTCTTCTCACACTGCAGAAGAGCAACCAAAACCTACCTTCTAATTTTATTTTTTCAGAATTATTTTTTTTTTTACAAGAACTTAACTTCAACACTTTTTTTATCTGAATGACAGAAGGAATTCTGTGTCACATTGCAGGTTGAAAGTTACTGGAAATGGCAGCAAGCTGCTGTTGCTTATATAAAGTCATTGCAAGGAGAAGGAAAAAGAAGCTACTGAAGCTTTCAAAATCAAACCCCCTAAAACACCAAAACCACAAAATGAACCAGAAGTAGCTTAGGAGTTGCTAGGGATGTTTAAAGTTAATAAAAATTCTAAATTAAATGGCTGCCGCTTAGGTTTGCCAAAAAATTATGCAAATTTCCAATGTTCATACATAGTAATTAGCACAGCAAAAAGCAGGTCCCAAATAAGTGATGAAGTTAGCCTCGCTCTTATTTCTCCAGCAGATGGAATTAGCTATGTGTGAAGCTGGTTTTTTTGCAATTGAAGATTAAACATATTATCCTGAATATCAATTCTGCAAGTACAGCACATTGGATACATGCATTCATGGAAGCAGGAATATGCAAAAGCCAGCCTGAATCCTTCTTTTCCATCATTCTGAACAGGACACTGAAGAGTCTGGGGGAGGGCTTACATATTTAAGACTTCATTTTTCAAACTGATTGCTGACAACTTGGTTGAGACAAGTTATCTCAAAGTACATTTAGAGTTAATAGTCCAAACAGGTTTTTCCAAAGAAAAATGTCTGCCTTGACTAAAAATACATCCTCTTGATGTGTTAATTGACAGATCCCAAAAAGTCACCCAAACTGCAAGTCGAAACAACATGTGTAAACAAAGGCTCCTGGCTTTGCCCATTATTTCTCCAAATCCTGGCTCACGGGCTGTATCATATACTGATACAAATTCACCTTTTCCCTTCCTAGTATGGATCTGCCCCTTATCCCACACTTTAAAAGACACAACCTTCCCCTCAGCCCTGCAGCTCTCCAGCGAGGGCTGAACCTTGTGTGTGCCCTTGACCAAAATACTCGACCTGTGTTCTATATTCTCAATTTAGTTTCTCTCAAATTCTCAAGCCCAGAGCTGCCCCACCACAGCGAGTTCCTCTCAAAGACACTGAAAGACCCAGGAATTTTTGTCTGTTGTCAGAGTGCCTTTTATCTTTCTTAGACCAGCACGAGCCATGCTCATATCAACACATCCATCCAGTTTAGGGGACACCACCCAGGAGCATCTCCCACTGCAGCAGCAGTAGGAGAATCTTGAGAAGGTGCAGGGAAGGCAACCAGAACTGCAGCTACCACACTGATCACAAAGAGAGTGGATAAGCTTCTTCCTAAACACCAGCTCCCAAGCAGAAAACTGGTGAAAGAAGTGAAAACTAACTACAAGTTCTCTTCCTACATGAATGTTACTTTCAGGCAGCTCAGAAAAGATAGCTAGAATCTGTGTGCGTGTTACAAAAAGAACCCAAAGCTTACATAATTAAAGGAACACAGGGAGGGGATGGTAAAGTTTAATGCTAATTCAAAAGTCAAGTAAGTGACACCCTGGATGGAATACTATTAACCAAAATTGTGCAGGATGTACAATGTACAAAGCAGCAGAAACCCTGCCCGCAACAAAATGAGAATTCTCTTACAAAAATACTTCTGTGGCCAAATGAAACACTGAGTTTAAGTAAGAAAGCAAGCACTTACACCTATCATGCTCTCCCCCTCTTCCTTCTCATCTAGGGAGTCTCATTTATCCCAAAGTAATCAAAAGAAAACATTTTGATTTTTAAAGACGGAAAAGCTGAAGAAATTACAGCCCCGTCTGGCATGAACAAATAATATTTCTGAAATCAAAAGAAGATTCTCCAAGTTAGGGGAAGGGCAAAAACAGTCCTGAATAACTTACTTTGCATAGCCCAATTCCTGCCAAAACAGTTCTGTAAATCCCATGGTAGTGCAGATAATTTCCATTCTTAGAGCAAAAATAAAGCAGCTAGATTGAACATTAGCAACATTAATTGTGTGATATGACCTGAATGATGCAAGAACAAGTAGTTAAGTGAACCACAGCATCTGCTGAATTTTTAATCACTAGTTGTTTTGCTGCAAGGCAGAAGAACACTGTATATCAGCTTCCAAGCACTGCATGGAATGGCACATTAGGACAGCAAGATTTTAACTGGCAGGAATTCTGCCTCCCTGCTACCCAAATGCCATCACTTCGCTGCGAGCTGCAGACAGAGCAGCTTCTGAAGCAGGATTATTTTTTAATCGCACAGAAACAAAAAACAGCACTATTTTCTGCACCCCAAGATACCAGTCAACCATTTCTAAATATTTTTTTAAAAGCTGACACTTTATTAACAGCCATTTCTGCATCGCTCTGTAGTGTATTTCTACTCTCCAAACAGCTTTAAGCAGTCATGTGGCTGCCTAGCAGCGACTTGCTACCAAAGAGGTGAACCTGGGATGTGTAGGAAGGTGATCTATGTAAACATTCCTATTAGCCCTGTACTGCAACAGGAGGAGCAGCTGCAACATGTTGGGACACACCTGAGCTATATTTAATCCATCTCTCTCTGACACCCATTGCAATGACGCTGCAGACACCCAAATTTGGGCAGCCAGGTCACAGTACTACTGATGCTCATCCTGTACCTACACCAGCCAGTCCTGCTGTGATTTCTCTGTGTTTGATACCCAAAATAGTTAAATAAACCAACCACCATGCCTACAGTGATAAATACAGCTCCAGTTGTGCTCTAGGCATAAAACTGCAACAGCAGGATTAGCAAGTGATACAGCAGATATTCCGCTTCCACAACAAAGACAAAAAAAAATGAAAAGTTATTTGGGGAATAAACACTAATTCCACAACTACAATGTGAATTCTAAATACAAACCCCACAATTGCAGGGAGAATCTGAACTATGGATAATTATTCTGTTTCATATTTCAGGGGTGAAAAAAGGACATTGAAAAAAAAGGACAACATTCATACATTAAAGAAAGACTGTCACATTGACTAATAGATTCTAGGTTTAATAAGTTAATAGAATCAAAATAGCTTAGAAAACAAAGCCAGTAAAATACGGTACAAATAAAAACAGAGCAGCCACACATACCAAAGCAGCATTCCTGTGCCCTCCTTCCTGCAGAGCTTACAGAGCTGGGAAGAGGATCTCTAACCCACAACTTTCACTAAACCAGTGTTTCCTTCAAAAGCTCAAAACTATGGATAGGAACATCCAGTGATAAATCCAATGACCAAATAATCCACAAGGGACAGAAAATCCCAGCAGATGAGGGCAAGAGAGATGCTTCCCAGGCTATATTAGCTTTCATGATAGGTTTAGGATCAGTCCTGTTTTTCCTTACAGGCTCAACCCTCAGGTCCAAGAAAAGCCGCTCTCTCCTCTGAAACCCGGTATCAAACCTGCAACAGGAATATTGAAATATGCCCTATCTGCTGGGAATACAACAACCTCTGTGTGAGGATTATACCAAAATGCTGGTTTGGTTATGCTACAGGGCACCGAGAAGTGAAAATAACACATTGTGATGAAGGTGTTGACACCTGGAACCTCAGGGAGCGTTATTACCTAGGCAGTGTCCTGCATCCACTACACAGTACTCAACTTCACACCACCCAAACCTAACTTGGCACCTCCACACCCCAAAACCACAGTCCTTCCTGACATGGGAACTACCGACCAGTCTCTGAACACCGTGATAAACACCCACAGCACAAGCTTCAAGACGAGCTTCCAAATTTAAGAGACACAGAAAGATGTTTTATAACCCGTAAGTCACTCAGCTGCAGCTTAGCACTTAACAAGCCACTCACAATTCTTCACAATCCTTCTCCAAACGGAGAAAAGATTTTAAAGAGCATTTAGTGCAAGTGAAACATCCCCAGCTTTCTCCTTAGCCCCTGCTCACTCTCCAATTAAATATGAAAGCGACAACTTAGTCATACTGAGCGTGCAGGATGATTTTAAGACAGTGGTATTAAATCAAATCCCACAACTTTTCACACCTATTAAATTATTACTTTGTCATTAGGAGGGGAGATTTTGATAAGTACGATGTAATTAACAGACAGTGCCTTTGTTAGCAGGCCGCTCGTGATGAAGCCCAGGCTCCTTGACACTCCATTTCTTCCCCTCAAAGGCTCTGTGCTACAGAAAATTTACGGGTTTCAGCACGTAAGAGGAGAATTGGGCAGGTTACCTTCAAATTCAGTCAATAAGGCCCTTTCACGCAGGCTGGGGAAAGGCGGATAGCTGCTGGAAAGCAACACAAGGCGCTCCCTTCCCCCTCCCCTCAGGACCCAAAAATGCTGCGTTCAAAACACTCCCATCCCCTGCAGCAAGGGATTAGCCATTTATTAAAAAGGAATCAAAACACTGTAAAAGGCTTCCAGTTAAGATTTCAAGGGGAAAAAAAAAAAAAAAACAAAAAAAACCACCAACATTAACACCAGTAGAACCAGAGTCACATTAGGAATTCGTCTGGGCACCAAAGAACAAGCAGCTCAAATGCAAGCAGGATGTCGTTTGTCCCAATGATGCTGATCAAATGGCTCGAAAGGAGGAGAGAATTAGATTAATCTTTTTTTTTTTTAGTCAGTCATTTTGCTGCCTCCACACTGAGCAGTAACAGCATTCACAACCTACAGGCATTTAGACTTTGGACTTTTAAGACAACTACCTATCTCCACGCTTGTTTTTTAGGGGTTTTTTTTGGCTCTTCTCTAGGGGTGACAGACAATTATAATGGCCAATTATGTAAAACCTTTCATCCGAGAAAACACGAAGCACTACGCAAACACTCATTAAGACTCTCGGCTGGAGCCTGCGCCGCACGTTCGCCTGTTCCCCTGGATATCTCCAGCCACCAAAACTGGATGCCGAGCGCTGTGGCACGGCCAGGACAGCGCCCAGCAGGGCAGGGCCAGCCCCTGGAGTACTTACACAGCCTCGCAGGCGGGTTTTACAGCCCGCAACACGCTCCGGGCTGCTGGGGCTGAGCTTTACAGCCCCATCCAAGCCGGTTATTTAAAAACAGAGCAGAGACACGCGGCTGCTGGGCGTTGCACGAAGCACCTCGCAGGACGAGCCTCAGATCCACTTCTCTGGCTGATCCAAGCAGATTTTTTCCAACTGGGAGCCGCACGGCACAAGTCAATAACCTCGGTTTACTGAAGAAATTAAAAGCTATACTTATTGTTTCGAGTAAGGCCTTGGAGGAAGTAATTCCGAGAAGAAATCACTTCCACTGTAATTGTACTTTTAACCTTTCCTTAGGTTCTTACGCCATCCCCACGTGAAGGCGTTATTCAAGAATTATCACCATATATAATAACCATTAAAGCCATTTTCAGATCACTGTTTATGTTCAGCGAGTTCACAACCCCTCCCTTCTGAAGGGCTGATCGATGTATAAACCACGGGGGAAGCCGTGCAGAAAACCACGACCAGGAAGTGACCGCAACTCAGGAGACCAAAATTTGGGGGGAAAATACGCGGTTTGGGAGGAGGGTCGCTTTTAAAAGAAGGTCCGCGAAAAGACTGACCCGCAGAAAGCAGGGGGGCTCGGTCCCCCCAGCCACGCGTGGGACGGGCGCGTTACGCAACCGCGGGGGAGCGGGGATGCTCCGCGCCCCGCACGGCGACCGGGCGGTGCGGGGGACACGGCACCGCTCCTGGGCTCCCGCTGCCCGACCCGCCGGGCCGGGAGAGAGCCGCGGGAGCGCTGCCAGCAGCGCCGGGGAGGGAGCACCACAAAACCCCCGGAGAGGCCGGGAGCGGGGCGCGGGCGCTGGGGGAGCAGCGGAGACAGAATAAAGCAAGAGGATAAAATAAAGCCGAGCGGAGCGGGGGCAGAGCGCGGTGCCCTCGGCGCGGCCCCGTCCTGCGGGCGGGCAGCGGCCCCTCGGCGGCCCCGCAGCCGCCATGGCCGGCGGAGCGCGGGCGCTGCGGGAGGGCCCCGCTCGCCGCCCACCTGCCCGCACCGCGCCGAACCCAGCGCCCACCCACCCCTGCCGTGCCCGCGGGAGCCTACCGGGAGCGGGGCCGGAGAACGGGCCGCGGCGGAGCCGCCAGGCTCAGCTCGGCTCGTCTCGGCTCGGCCGGATCCCCCCTGCGCCCGGC
The DNA here is from genome assembly GCF_017639235.1 of Corvus kubaryi. Taxonomy (NCBI): domain Eukaryota; kingdom Metazoa; phylum Chordata; class Aves; order Passeriformes; family Corvidae; genus Corvus; species Corvus kubaryi. The sequence continues at coordinate 33,044,237 of NW_024582054.1, forward strand.
GGCGGCGGGAGGAGCCGGGCGGCCGCGCCAATCCGGGGCGGAGCGGGGCGGGACGCGGAGCCGCCGGGGAGGGACGCGGAGCCGCCCCCGCGCCGCGCCAGGCACCGGCCGCCCCGCCGCGCCAGGCACCGGAGGCTCCGCTCGGGGCGCTTCCCGGGCTCCTCGCTCCTAGCAGCTCCCTGGAGATCCAGCGAGTTCCAAGGCAGCCCCCGGCGCTGGGGACCCCGTGATCCCCCGCTCGCCCCGGTGTGCCGGGCTTGCAGCTCACCGACGAGGTTTAGCGACCAACGTGGCACTGGAAGCCACGGGGGTGCCAGTTCCCAGCCCGCTGCGTGGCACCGGCAGCTTATCGGTGGATTTAGTCTGGTGATAACAGGCTAAAAATCTATAAGGTCCTCTGCAGAAGGCCAAAAAGTCGTTCGATAAACCTCCTGGCTTTGAAACCTGCTGAACTCCCGACTGCAGGGCCAGAAGAATCACAGAATCAATTAGGTTGGAAACGACCTCTGAGATCATCGAGTCCAACCCATGACCGAACGCCACCCTGTCAACCAGATCATGGCACTGAGTGCCACGTCTAGTTTTTCCTTGAACACCTCCAGGGATGGTGACTCCACCACCTCCCTTGGCAGTCCATCCCAAAAGAGCTGCAGGGAGGTCACTGGGAGTGTCCCTCCATACTGGAACCCCACCAGCATGGTGCCAGCCTTGCCAGCTTGTTTTGCTAACGTTGCCTCCCTGGCACAACCACTAAATACCCTTTTGCTGTTGTCTGTCCTTGGCAGAGGAAAACATGAGCTGCTGTTCCTGGTGTAGATGTACCCACAGCAGTGGTTTGTCATGCAAGTGTCACCCCAGCCATCTTCTCTGTGCAGTCTTCAAGAAGTCTCAGTCTACAGGGAGAAAGAGAAGGGCACTGCAGAAATCCTCTGAAACCAAAGGTATCAGGAACAAGAGAGAAACACAAAGGGAAGGCATTGGGAAAAGGGGGATTAAGTGGTGGCATCAGGTGGTAGTCTGAACCTAAAAGGGTTTCTACAGGAAGGAGCTTCCCCTCTCCTTAAAATATTTTTGCAAATCGTTTCCACTTAGATGGAAGCAGGTAGGAAACTGAAAAGGCCTGGTTTCTTTCCACCCGAGGGAACAGCAGGAAGCAGCGTCAGAAGACCTTCAGGATATCAGGAAAAGGTTCTTCCCTCAGAGGGTGCTGGGGCACTGAACAGGCTCCCCAGGGAATGGGCATGGTCCCGAGGCTGCCAGAGCTGCAGGAGCGTTTGGGCAACGCTCTCAGGCACAGGATGGGATTGTTGGGATGTCTGCAGGGCCAGGGGTTGGACTGGATGAACCTTGTGGGTCCTTTTCCACTCAGGATATTCTACAACTATGATTCCCTGACCTGCTGGAGGGCGGCACTACTTACTCTGTGTATACACTACTGAGAGGAGATCCTGGAGATTGTTCTGAAGCTAAAAAGCAGTGTGTCAGCACAGCACTGTGCCATGACAGTCCTGGTGAGGGGCAGAGCTGATCAGCCAAGGCCCAAGATCACATTAACATGGTGTCTCAGATAGCTGAGATGAACCTCCCAAAGTCTCTGGAGCCCCTGTTGACTATGGCCACTATATACAAATAGAGGGTGGGAGGGAAGATAGAGGTAAGATGAAGGTCAAATATTAGATCAGGACAGGACAGAAAACAGACCCTACTGTTCTCACCCCTCCAGTACTTTCTCCATTGGACTGTAACAAACCACAGAACAACAACGGGATTTAGCTGCTGCTGACACAGTAGTTTCCTGTGTTCCAGGGAAAAAGTCTGTATTTTGGTATAGGACCAAATGCATACGGAAAAAAAGCCTGTTTACTAGCATGGCCCCACAGTTTGGTGACACACAGTGAGATGCAAGATATCCCCAGATGACTTAAAGGGGAATGAAATATGTGCCCTGTCTTATTAGAGAAAAGCCCCACAAAGATACGGCCCCAATCTTTTGTTGTAAATTGATAAAGACAGTGAACTGCCATTTGCTGCTAAGTGACTTCTAACGATTAAACAACCTTTCTCCTCCCACCCCCTCGGGGCATTTAGTGATAATATAAGAAAGATTTTGCACATTGTTTAGCTCAAAGGGCCATCTGGCCCTTCTGCATTTCAGTAGCCTTGAACATTAAAAAAACAATAGATAAAGAAAACCAGTCCTATCTTATCAGAGACCTGGAGAAGTTTTACTCTGTCAGAGCAAAGAGGATTAACCAAGTCCTTACAACTCTTTTATTGTTTCCACCTTGATTAGCAGTCATATTCCTCACAGCTTTGTGTTGTACTCCCTAAACCAAGATGTTCCTTACTGGCTGTATTAGCTTTAACCATGAAACACAACTCCAGCAGTTCCATCCAGCTTCCACAGATGTTCCACTCCTGGGCAATGGAGACACAACAGAGGCACATGCCAAAAAAGATACAGGTTTTCAGCCAAAATTTAAAAAATAATAATACTGGAATTATTGTGCAAGTAGGGAAAAGGATGGTCTTTTCAGAGGAAAATGCAATGGTCTTGGCCTAATTCAGAAACATACTTCCTGCTGCTGAAACGTCATCTAATCGCACCCCACTAAGTGGTTTCTTCATCTGCTTTTGCTCAAGGGGATAAAAACACAATTCCCCCAAAGCAACCCACTCCAAAGTCCCTGGAAACAACAAAAACTTTGGTCTCAACTCAGCTTATGGTTGGCTTATGGCTGAATCCAGCATTTCTTCTGGGGTTAATTCCCACTCCCCTCTTTGCCGTGGAAGAAAACTCAAGATGGGTTGAGTCTGGAAAGAAGTGTGAAATCCTTAAGAATGTGGCTTTGGGCTGTGGGGGAAGAAGCCAGCTGAGGATGCTTTCACCTGCAGTGCTGGAGCAGGTTTGTGAGTGGAATCTGTAGCAGCAGGGAACATTCGGTGTAAACACCCCATAAATAACAGAGGATGTACAGATATGCTGAGATAAAACCACTCAGGCTGTGTTCCCAACTGCACTTTGCCTCCTGACATTGCTAGTTGGCATTTTTGTGAAAGCTGGGAGCTTATAAATGTGCTGCAACATCCAGCTTTTGGGTATCAGCTGCCAGAGTGCAACAGAATATCCAGAGTCAGGTACCTCGTCCTGCTATTAATAGTCTAGAGAGAGACACTTCCCAAGGGCAAGTGGAAACTCCCACCTGCCGAGCAGAAACCAGGGAGAAGGAAACATCAAACGAGGAGTGTATTGGAGTCACTTTGCATAGGCACTCTAGGTGTTTCTATCAGCTCAGGGTCCCCGGCCCACACATTGGGGTTTAGGAGCCTGTCAGTGCTCTTTGAAGGATCAGAGCAATAACAATTTCTGTTTAACACTGCGGGTGTCGGGGTTGCATTTGATGTTAGTTGTTGTATGTGCTGGTTTGGGTGGTGGAAATACACAGGAAAGGGAAGATGCTCTCCAGGCTCATCCAGGTGAGAGTCCAAACATCTCTCTCTACCTGCCTGGAGCATGCCCTCCTCCCAGGTGACAGGCTGAGGCACTGTGGGGTGGCTTCCTCCCATTCCTGGTAAAAATGGGCTGCAGAGCAAAATAAACCTCACAGAACACAGCAAGAGGCTTAACTGTGCTCCACAGTTGCTCAAAGACAGGAATTTCACTTCTACTTTCTGCTCCTAGAATTTGTTCTGGTTTTTAAACTAGCAACCACTTCAAATGAAAAGCCTGAGAAAAAGGAGGAACAGCAGCCAATGCATCAAAATGAGTTTGCTGTTCAATACATGACTGAGAGGTTATCAATTAAATTTGGCAAGAGGGCTACCCTGTGCCCTTTGCAGCATCATGTTTTTACTAGAGAGGATTTTCTTTGACTCCATGCAAGTGGCTGTGGGGTACAGCTTTATAGCTCCATTTGCCTGTACTTCCACCAAAAATATGATCAGGAAGTGTAATTATTTCAGGGCTAAATTTGGGGATAGATTTCCCTACACACTCCATATTGCTCCTCCTTTGTGCAAGGGTGGGGAGAATCACCTTCACAGAGAACAATATTCTGTGTGAAGGAAGGAAGAGCAGAAAGAGCAAGTTAGCAGATTGCCACATAATGATCTCCTCAGTACAAAATGTGTTGGATAATGACAGTTTTATTGCCAAGAAATAAAGAAATTCAAATTGGTTCTCAAAGCTCAATGGCTAAAATGGGATATTATCATAAAATCATCAGGTCTGTGTGAGAACAAAGAGTTTTACCTGTCAGGCATGGCTAATATCTGCACAGGATAATGAGTTTAGAAATTCATATCCCTTGTTTATCTCTATTAAATGGTAATATGTTTATTCCTCTTACCACAATATTTCTCTTAGCACAATAAAATCAGTAGCAATCAGGAATTTGGTTGGAAAACACCTGATTAGTGTGTTTTATCTCAAGTGACATTGCAACACTTTAAAATCTTGGCATTATTCAAGCACACCGAGACCCTTGTGGTGACCTAAATATTGTCAGTGGAAGGTGTGTCTGCAGCATGTTAAGGAAACCCATTCTGGCTGTAACATACCCGGCTCAGGTAACACCTGCAGAGGTGCACAGCAAACCCAGGGCAGGTACTCGGGTTCCCCAAAGGGCCCACGGCTGTATTATCATTCATGTTGTTATTTGAGCTCCTGAGATTAAGCCCAGGCTGTAGCAAAGCTTCCTAAATTCAGTATTGACGTCCACGTGAGTGGAAATGAGCAAATGTGTCAGTCCAGATGCTCCAAGGAGCAAACAAGTATTGTTTCAGCATATTCAGGTATGCAGTAAGAGAAGAACTGATTTTTGGTTGAAAGGATGACACTCCTAGACTCGCTTTCCCCCTAAAACTTGTGTTTCAGCATGGCTCACATAGTTTAACTATATCCTGATGTAAGGTAGAATTGCTGAATGTCCTCAAATTCCACTGCCACAGGAGGAAAAGTGGAGTAAGAAAAATCAGGAAACACCGAGGACTGCATTGGATTGGACTCTGTACAGTCTACAGACCTGAGCTCCTGTGTTTCTGTTGTTTAATTGGATCTTTTTCAAACCATCCGTTTGGCAGCACTCAATAACCTCCATGCTGATCTTTTATTATCTCTAGCAAATAAATGATTGTAGGATTAGGCTGGATGGTCAATATTTGTGACCTTTGCCGTAACCTTTGTCAGTCTGTGCAGAAACAGGGGGTGACTCTTCCCCGACTGCTCCCATCTGGGATGCCCAGAGCCACTCACTCTGCAATGATCCAAGACTGATCGCTGCCGTGGCGAACAGCTCTGCGCTGTTACTGTGGTCTTTAATCCAGTTATTGCTGTCTAAAAATCGCGTTTATATACAAAATTACTGATATATTTCTGTAACGCCAGAGGGGATCCCGCATTTTCAGGCAGCTGGAAGGGCATGGCTGTCCTCCGCCGCTGACCACCGCTCCTGCGGCTCACCAGTTTCCCGTTTCCCAATACTTTTTTTTTTTTTTTTCCCCCCCTCCAAACGCCGTCCCCATTTTTGCAGTGCCACCAAGCGGATGGTTCCTCCGTTAGCATTTGAATTTCCCAGGTTAACACTTACAAACCAACACAGAACTATCCAGTAGCTGAGAACGCTGTTAAACGCAACCCACCCCAGCAACCCGCGGGGTTGGTGCGGTGCGTATATGGGAGGAAATAAAGGGTCTTTAATAAAAACACTTTAATAATGTGTTTGTGGCCCTTTCAGACCTGTGGAGACCCGGCTTCGGCTCCTCAGGAGGTGGCACAATGCGGTCACTGAGGTGTGGACACAGACCTTGTGGGCTTCTCGGTTCAGGAGAGACATGGAGCTCCTGGAGTGGGTGCAGGGGAGGACGACAGCGGGACTTGAGCATCTCCCTTCGGAGGAAAGGCTGAAGGAGCAGGGGCTGTCCAGCTTCGAGAGGGGACCTCATCCCTGTCTGTGTCTACAGGGAGGTCTCAGGCATGGACCAGGCTCTGCTCCGCGAGGCCCAGCAATGGCACAAGAGGAGCGAGCAGGAACGGATGCCCACAAGTTCCACCTGAACGTGAGGAAGAACTGCCCTGTGCAGTGACCGAGCACTGGAACAGATTGAGCAGAGAGGCTGTGGACTCTGCCTCATTTGGGATATTCCAGAGCCGTGTGGACACAATCCTGTGCCATGTGCTTCGAGACGGAGATTAGACCAGATGAGCCACTGGGGTTCCTTCCAGCCTTGTCCGTTCTGGGATTCTGTGGGTGGTGGGAGGGCTCATTACTCTCCGATTCTCGGTAGGAGTGAGGGCTCTGCAAGCCCAGACCGCTGGCAGGTGGCCGCCAGGTCCGGCTGACCCCGGAGCCAGGTGACCCTCATGTACAGGTGACTCCAGGTACACGCAACCCCCACACAGGCGACCCCCGCCGCCATCTTAGCGCCCCCCCCGCGCCGCCCGGGACGACAAGGACAGGCCACGCCCCCGCACGCTCAGCACCTTCACCTTCCTCACTCCGCCAGCCAATGAGCGGCAAGCGGGGGCGGGGAAATGCTCCGAGCAGCCAATGGGCATTAAGGGTGGCAATCGGGCGACCAATAGGCAGCTCGCCGTGGGGGTTCGGCGCTGCCCATCACTGGCCGCGCGTGAGGCCAATGTGAGCCGGCGGGCCGGCGCTGGCCAATGAGCGTTGGCGGCTGAGATTTGAAAGCGAGGCGGGGCCGCGCGCGGCGGGGTGGAGGGCTGCGGGCGGCCGGGACAGGTAATGGCGGCCCCGGCGGGGATTTTGGGGCTCCGGACGGGCTTTCAGGGGTCGGAAGGACCTTGGCGCCCCGGCAGTGGGCTCCGTAAGGGGACCCGGCGTGGGGGTCTCTCCTGGCGGTGGGCTGGCAGCATGCTTCTTTGGGTTGGGGCGCCTCAACCCTGAGGCGCTGTCGGGGAAGGGAAGAAGGGGCTGTCCTGGGGGGAGCCCGCTCAGCGGGGTCTGGGGTGTGCCCCACAGTCTGTTCCGACCCCCGGGGCCCGCCTGGAAACCGTTGAGTCCAGGTTTTACTCAGTCTCTAAACTTAACGGGTTCCCGCTGTAAACGTAACGATGTTTGCTTCCCCTGCTCTGTTTGCTCACTATTCAGGCTAAAAGAGCACCTAAATGTTTTCATGCTCCTATTGCCCTTTGGTTCTTAGAGTGTTGCTGGTCAAAAGTGTCTCTTTTCCTTCGCTGTTATTTATCAAAATACATCTTCAGCTTTAATTTTTGGTACTCTACCTTAGCCAGTCACAAATCTTTTGTATAAACCCTTTGTCCCTTTCTTTAGTTGAGTTTATGCCAATTTAAATACCAATTAATCTTCTAGGCTCCTGTTCGGGCAAGATACTCCACGGGAGCAGTAACCTGGGAAGAAGAGGAGACAGGTATTTTTTGTCCTAAACACATCTTTAGGATACTGAGCATGCCATCCATTTTTAATGAGACCACAGAGATCACTGGGAACCTCCTGAATTGGGAATACGTTTCTGGGAAGCTCTGTCTGTTTCTCTGCTTTTATTACGTTTGCTCTCTTCATCTGTAAGATTAATTCTGCAGGATTTCTTATTGAAATATGGATCACTTCTTCATGGGACTTTTTAATGGGAGAAGTCCTAAGTGGACTTGTACTTCAGTAAATACCTAGGAAAATATTAAAAGTAGGAGGTAGAACAGTGTTAAATGTTTATCAGTGTTTAAGGCAAGTGCAGCTGTCTGAGAGCTTGCCTGATAGATAACAATGTATATTCTGGGAATATAGGTTGTGTTACCATAAAGGTTAAAAACGGTGCATGCACTTTGAAAGGATTGCTGTACTTAAAGAACATGTTTAGGGGTAAATTTAGGAACTTTGTCCTGTAAAAGGATGAGTGTAAAGACTAAACTGCTGCTTTGAGGAATGTTTTTCATCCACTGGCCTCAAAAGCCAGGTGCTTCTAGGACATAGATAGTAGAGATGTATTCCCACTGTTTTCTTTATGGCTTTCTGTAATGTCATGTAATTACTAACAAGATCTGTAATTACTAACAAATCTGTAATGACTAATTCTGTAATTACTAGCAGGATCAGTTCAAATATAATTATTGGAGATGCTCATGAATTAATGTCCCTTAATCACTTAAATGTAAAGCAGGGCAAATATGACCCATGAACCGCAGTGGAGGTTTTTACAGTCATCATTAACTGGCATTTTGAATCAATTTCTGAAAGCTGGAATGCAAGATGCAGGGTGAAGCCCAAGATATTCACAAATCGGGTGGTGCTGGCATGGACCAGCTCTTCCAGGATTGCGTGGAAGAGATCCAATCCCTGATTTGTGTTTTGATTTTTATTCCCCTCTGCTTTCCAACTTCCATTGACCACTTTGCTCTTCTGCAGCACTGAACATATCAGAAAAAAAGGAGCAAAATGCACCCATTTAGGTTTCTGTCTGGTATCTGTTCTAAGCAGTTCCAGGAGGTTGTGCAGGTGCTGTTGTTGCTGTGCGAGTTCCCCCCTACATGAGCACTTCCATGCAGTGGGGAACAAACAGGGAGTGGCCACTGCCAGCACTGATGGCATCTGAACAGGCTTGCTCTGTGTTCCTTCTTCCAACAGCTCAGGATCTCTCCTTCACTGCTTTTCCCATAAGCATATGCAGTTTATTTCTGTGTTATTTCTATTTTGCTGCTGTTTTCCTTCTAACATTTGGGTTTTCCAGTTAGGCTGCTGGTTGAGTTTTTGGCTTTTGGTAGCACATCGATGGGAAGGGGATGGGCTTTAAGAAATCCTGCGCACCCATTGTCAAGTCTTTCCAGTCTAGTTCACTGATGGTTCCTTTAGTTTGATCAGAGCTTGCTGTCCTGAAATGAAGAACCTCAGTAAATGACTAAATTACCAATTAATAATTGTTGGGTGCTTAGTTTAGCTCTGTCACCCTGCTTGCTGTAAAGCTGTTTTCTGTAAGTGGTGGAAGATGAGATATCTGAAAGATCCTGGCTGAGGTGGACGACCCTTGGCAAGACAGGTTTCAGTGGGGATGCAGGGGATAATAGAATCCCAGAATGGTTTGGATTGGAAGGGACCTTAAAGCCCATCTTGTTCCCATTGCCTGCCATGGGCAGGGACACCTTCCACTAGCCCAGGCTGCTCCAAGCCCCATCCAGCCTGGTCTTGGACACTTCCAGGGATGGGGCAGCCACAGCTTCTCAAGGCAGCCTGTGCCAGGGCATCACCACCCTCAGGGAAGAATTCCTTCCCAATGTCCCATCCAGCCCTGCCCTCTTGTCCAGCACAGCCATTCCCCCTTGTCCTGTCACTCCATCCCTTGTCCAAAGTCCCTCTCCACCTCTCTTGTAGCCCCTTTAGGAGCTGTTAGCACAGCAAGTGCAAACCAACTGACAATTGGCTTAAGGCTTCCTCAGGTTAAAAAAGATGGGAGGAATGCTGCTTGAAATAACCAGTATTTTACTGCAGTTGCATCCTGGAAACATCCTGGTTCTGAGTACTCTTAGCCATGACAAAATTCCTTGCTATCAGATAGGTCTAATCTAAATGGAATGTTGCTTCCAAGTATTGTCCTACAGCCTTGTCATTTACTTGCTCACCTCCTTAATGTGGAAAACAGCTGTGGAGAAAGCAGCCCAGCCAATCCCAGACATGAGTGCAGTGTCCTCTCCTAATTCAGTGTCAGACTTGTTGACCACTCAACAACCAAACTGGTCCCTGCAATGAATAAAAATAATGAGAAATTGGTGAAAGAGTCATTACTAAAATTATCATTGGAGTTTTCTCTGGTCACATACAGAAACAAAGAATTCAGGGCTTTGCTCACATGCAAACTTTTACAAAAATGGAAAACAAACCATGGCAGTTTTTTCCTAATCACTATGGTTGTTGTCTAAGGTCATCAGGATGGCTGCTACCTCCCAGTTTGCCAGTCGATACAAAAAGGATTTGAGTACAGAAGCCCTCAGAACCAAGGTTGCCCGCAGGAAATCCATCCTTCAGAAGGAGAACAGGCACAAACTCTTTGAAAAGGGCCGGCAGTTTGGCCTGGCAGATGTCAATGTTCAGCTCTCCAAGGAGAGGGGAATTTCCGAGCTCAAGGAGACCAGAGAGTTGTGCTCTCAAGAGAACAGCAGTGTGAAACAGAGTAAGTAAATACTTGTTGCAGACCTTTTTTTTTAAAGTTAAAAATTTTAAGTATGTTTAGTAGCATTATCACAGAAACCTTATAGCAGTCAACATTTTGATTTGACAAAAAAGTTTAAGATTTAAAACCCTATCAGCCTTTCCAAGTGTTAAAATCAAGGAAATAAAATCTTAATACAGCTGTGCCCTCCTCACTGCTCCGGTGGTGTGAATAAGGCTTTGCTCTGATTTGGCTGCAGCAGCTAAAGGAAGAATGCATTTTGTTATTAATATTCAATAGGAAGTGCCTTTATGATGGCTTTGTCCTTTAAGATGTGAAAAACGCCAATCAAAAATACCATCTAACATATAACTGATGCCTGTCATGTGCTTAAGTTGTACTTAGCAATGGGCAATTTTGTATTATATATAAAATTATTAATGGATAAATGCATAGCTTGATTTTATTTTGAAAATGGCTAGTTTTTGATAACTTATTTTTCCTCTCAGAAAACAGGGCCTGCATATATGCTGAATTTTGCTTCCTGGCTCTCCTGGATGCTTGTGGTCTAAGAAATTAAGTTAATATTTAAAAATGTTAACAGGTGTTTTTAGAAATATTTTCACCTTTAATATTTTGATAGCAGAAGATTATTGGAGTGCAGTCCGTATGTAATCATATAAAATAAATGTAATAAATGTGTCTTGATTATATTTAATAAATTTCAACTTTAAGTGGATATTAATTTTTAAGGTAGACATAATTCAAGTTTGCAATCTCTTAAGGTTTTATTCTTTTATAAAACTTCTGCTTCATTTATCCTCAAACTGAGGCAGACTTTGGTATCTAAAGCCGACCTAAAGCTCAGCTTTCAATGACGTTGCAAGTGTTTGAATAGAGAAACTGGTACAAATATATAAATAAGTAACTGAAGTGTTAATTTTCATACTAGCAGCCTTACAAGAAACGGTATTTACAATTCCCTGTAAAATGGGAATGAATTTACAGTAATCCTCAGGTGGATATTTGGGGAAGTCTATTTGTAAGTTGAAATTTTCCATTGAATTCTCTTTTAGTGGGAAGGACTAAAACAATTTTAGAGATTCCAGACAGTTCTTCTGCTCTTTGATTTACATTCCTCTTCTAGCTTGGAAAAGTTTATTGAAAGTTTCTGACTTCTTGTCGGCTCAAAAATATCTTCATGATTTTATAACACATCTGTCTTCCATGTCTGCTTCAGAGCAAGCCACAAATGCAGCCACCAAGAGGATGAACGAGCGCAGGGAGATGCTCCAGCGCTACAAAGAGGAAAAGGAACTTCGCAAACTGCAGGAGCAGAGGGAGAAAGCCAAGAAAGGGGTGTTCAAGGTTGGGCTGTACAGACCAGCTGCACCTGGATTTCTTACACTTGCCCCTGAGGAAGCAGCGGTAGCAAAGCCAAGAGAGACGGTAACAAGGGTAATATTTAATATCTAAATTAATTATATCTGTGTACTTCATTTAAATTGCTATTTGAATACAAGATGTGTATGTTATTCCAAATCAGCTGTTTATTTTGCAAACGCTTTATTAATGTTTGTTATGGTAAGGAGCAGTAAGGGAGTAATTTGGCTCATTCTCTTTTTAAACAAAGCTGGAGATACTGCTAGTGATATGTGGATTTTTGTATTTATGACTATGCTCAGTTCAAAAACTGGAATGATTCATCCACAAATGAAAGAGCTGCGTTATTTTAGAACTAGTAACTTGTTCATATTTAGTCAACTCGGTTTTGAAAGCTTTCCAGTTTACACACTTGACCCATTTCGCACAGACATACTGTTTTTCACATTTATGCTTCTTGTTCAGTCTCTCAGGGACGAGGGGGAAGAGGAGTGTGTTAACTCTTGTTTCCTTGGGGATGTTTCCAGGAAGCTCCTGCTTTCTCTGGAAGGGTTACTCGATCAAAAGCCAAGATCCAAGAAGGAAAAACTCTGATACCAACTCTGATTCCAACTGCATCTAAGTCCTCTACGGTTTGTTTTTTATATATATATATAACTTCAGTGAATAAATTTAGAGAAAGGGATGCAATTTCAGACTCAGGGTAGTATCTTTACAAGTTTGATTAGATCAGTACAAACAGAAAAGGGCACAGGTTTTCTGGACCTGTTTTTTAATCAAGTTTCTCAAGATACTTAAACTGGTGCTTAAATATTTTTCTTCATTCTTTTTCTGACAATTTCTAGTTTGATAATGCATTTTAACATATCCCTAAACCAATCTATTTTAGTTATCCTTAATGTCTCTCTACTTTTTAAAGCCCCCTGTGACAAATTATTTGATTTTTTCCCTTACTGTAATCTAGGATAGATGAGGAAAGAAATTGGGCTGCTGAATTTCTGGAAATCTGTTACTTCACAAAAAACCTGCTTTTTTTTCTTGCAGGTCAGTGCCCGTGGGCAGAGCATGCGCCCTACACAGGCAGGACGTAAACAGATGAGTACAGTGAAAGTGGCTGAAAAAGAGAAAGGTATGGAAGTACATCTGAACCTGAAAGTTGGGGGTTTTTGGGGGGAAAGATCCCAGTACATTTCTGGGTGTAGGAAGCACGGAGGAGATTTTAGGATGGCCATTCCTACCAAGGGCAGCAGCTGGCAGATTATGAAGCGTGTGGCTCCAGGGATTACGTGAACTTGTTGCCTCCATAGGCTGGGGGAAATAGAATGCAGGATCCTGACAGTCCTGGTTACTGATTATTCTCCCTGGGAGAGGGAAAAGAAACAGGTCAGTAGGCAAGCTGCTCAGCTGCCAGCTGCCTCAGCTCCTGGAGCTGTGCAGAGGTTTCTGTTTGCCTCAAGAAGAATATCACAGGTAGTGACTGCTGCTGTTACAGAAGAGCAAGTGCCTTGTGTCTGTCGCTTTCTGTGCCACAATTACAGGTATTTCTTAAGAAAACAGCAATTAAAAAAACAAAACAACCTGCACCACCTTTAGGGGGCTAGAATACCTTGGATCAGAAACTTTTCCTCATAGTCCAGTGGTATCCTTAAGTAGATACAGCCAAGTTACGTGGAATATTGATGTTAATGCAGGATATTCAGTAATTCAGAGTGAAATGACTTTCACATCATTAATCTAATTAAATCAGCAAGCAGCAGACCCTTATTTAAATAAATTTCAGCAGTGCCTTTGGTGAATACTGAAAAGATGTATTATCAGTGTTTGATATAACAATTTAAATATTTAATTTTTGAAAAATGGTCATCCACTAGACTGGATTATTTGTTTTGTACTGAATCAAGGATATGCATTATATGTACTTAAGCTTCCCTGCCCATGGCAGGGAGGTTGGGATGAGGTGATCCTTCAGGTGCCTTCCAACCCAAACCATTTTGGGATTCTATGAAACACCAATATAAAAATATTTGGGAAGTGAATGTTTGATAAATCCAATGTTGTAGTTATTTATCCAGTAATTTTTTCCCAACTTTTCATTCTAGCCTCTACAGAATTGCAGTTTGACATTAAAGACAGGAATAGCATTAAAAAGTGGGGATTTCAGACAGGCAGAGTATGGAATAAAGAGCTCCTGTGAAATTTGTCTGTGCAGGAAAACGCTGTCATTTTAAAAGCCTATTAGAAACAGTGCTAAATTACAAAGATGAAAATGATTAAGATGGGTAATACGGTGCATGAACTTGTCATGTTTTATGAAATATTTCAGAGGCAATTAGTCTTAAGAGTACTTTGTTAGATTGCATTAAATTCTGACCTTGGAAATCTTTCATATAATGGCCAGGGCATCACTTTGTTACACCAATGGTTTGCTTAAGCTTCCAGCTGTGCAAATAACCATGGCAAAGTTATTACTCTACAAAACTTCATCTGTAAAGCAGGAATAGTCTTGACTCTGATTGCAGGGAACAGTGGGAAGCATTCCTTAAGCTTTTTGCATGGCAGCAAGCACACTGGTGCCTTGATGGACCTGTAGAGTGAAACCACCTTCAGTCAGGATCCCTCAGTGCCTTGCCTGGATGCCAAGGCCAAGCTGTGCTGATTGCCCTGAACTGACCAAAACCACCCAACCCTGTTCATTCTGGCAAGCCCCTGATAACTGCTGGTGCATTTTTCTGATTTCTACAAAATGTAAACTTTCAGTTATTACCTGAGTGCAGCTCCTTATTAAACTTGGAATCTCTGGGATTAATTTCTCCTGCAGTGTTGCAGACTGCACCCCAGCCAGCCCTAAATGTGAGAGTCACCAGAGCAGCTGCCTCTGCAGCCAGGCAGGTCCTGAAACCAACAGCTGCTACTGCTGGTAAGTAAGGCAGAGTTGTGTAGCTCAGCTGTACCTTAGACTGCATTTAAGTCATGCCAAATTATCATATAAGAAAAGGGCTAAATGCTGGATCACTCGGGCTCTTGTCTGGAACTGCATTGCAATATCTGTATCGAGATGTTCAAACTAACACTGGACAGTTCCCCACAAAACCCATCAGTGTGGAGCATCAATGTCCACATGGTAATTACAAACTCAAAGAACAAAGCCAGAACGGGTAAAGATTTGCCTCGTTGGTGTATGACTTTATGGCCATATGATTATTAAATGTGTGAGCAGGAACAGGAAGGTCTCTGGAAGAGATGAGAGCCTTTGTTCTTCAGGTTAGGAATTTCTTTGTCCATGTTTGCTTCTTTACTAGAATTCAATATACCAACAGAATTCCTATGCCATATAGAAATTAAAAATCTGAACTCAAATTGGCTTGACACTCTCTCTTCAAACTTTAAGGAAATAAGGTGACTTTTATTTTTACTATATGACAGTGTCTTAAGATTAATGACTTAACGAATCTGTTTTCTTGGTGATACATCTGTTACTAGGCTGTTAAATCCTAGGCCAGGTTTTCTTTTGAATGAACTTTTGCAATGCTATTTCTTCCCTCTAGCCACCTCCCACCCGAGAAATAAAACAGTCTCTCCCATCTTTACCAACTGGATTTTTATGGCGGTGTTTTGGTGAAAGATTACATTATTCAGATGCTTTTTTGACCTCTGGGAGTGTCTCTTTTTGTAGGTAACCAGTCACAGAGAGCGACAGCAAGTGTAGGAAAGCAGAAGAAAGCTGTCAAACCTGATACCACAAAGGTAGGTCATGTAATAGTTGAAATGGAAAAGCAGTAAAACTGATTTAAGAGCCAGTAACTGTGTCATTGTAGCTGAAATGTTCAAGCGAAGAAGTAATAATTTCACTAATAAGCTAGAACTTGGGAAGGAGCTCCAAGTATTTATACTGATCTATTTTTAAAATTAAGATCAAATTTAGTGCCTGTATAGAGCCAGAAAATATTGTGAGTTGGAAGAGACCCACGAGGATCATCCAAGTCCAACTCCTGGCCCTTCACAGGGCAACCCCAAGAATCCCACCATGGATATGGATGTGACTGGTGGATGATTTGATTACTAATCAAGATCTGGACAATGATTTAAAATAGACAAGAAGTTCTTACATGACATATATCTGATGTTTTAACTAGCCAACAAAAAAAAAAGACTGCTTTGCTGGCTTTATCAAGCAGCTGTAAATTCTGTGCAGTTCATTCCTTTTTGAAGTGCATTCTGAATGGATCCTTTTCCTGCTCAGGTAATGATTTGGGACTCCAGAAGCTAAGAAATAAACACAATTTTAGGTTTTGAACCACCAAAATATAAAGCTGGAAATGCTATTCTCTGCAAGGTAGAATGCTATTCTCTTCATGATTTACAACTGAAGGCAGTCATTGTGGTTCTTGCTGCCATCACTTCCAGGATTTTTTATTGCATTCATGTGCAGACAGTTCTGTGCAAGAGCTGTCCATGATTTCTTCCTTCTTTGCGCTCCACCCTTCCCTCTCACACCTCCCATCTCCACCTTGTTCCTGTAACTGCAGCTGTGCTCTAGTGTGTTTGAGATTGTGCAATCACGCCCAAACAGGAGGTAAGAGCATTTGTGTCTTCCTTGGACAAGCACCTCTTCACCAGATGGAGTCCCTGCCAGTTGGTAAACTCTTACTGTAACCACAGGCAACCTGTTTGAAAAGGTTGGTTAAAAACAAAGTTCAAGGTTTACGTTCCTAGCAGGGGTGACTAAAGTATAACAAGACTTTCAGTGCATTGAGGATGCATATTTTCTTGAAAATCACCCAAAGTTTTAGCTGGCTTTAGCTAGCAGTCTTGATTAGGTATCTCAGAAATGTGTTCTGTGTGACTATCTGGTCACTCATCTCGTAAGAATGTGAATTATTGTTTAGTTTTTTCTCTTTTAGTGACATTCTGTGGTGCTAACTGCACTTGGGTTGCATTCCTCAGCTATCAGCCTATTCCAACTTGTTTTTCAATGATAGGATTGGAGTATGTGTATAAACTGTGATTATTCAACAGGCCTAGTTGGATTTGTAGCCAGTAATTCTGCTCTTGAGGATTTTATCACCTTAAAGCTTTTTTCTAGCAGTGGGAGCAAGCATTTGCCAATTTTAATTATTGTTTTGGTGGGTGAGTTGTTCTGCTTTAGCCCCTGGAGTGGATTGTTGCATTCTTTGTGGTGAAGTGTTACTTCTGTCTCTAGAATGATTTGCAGGTGTCAAAAATGGTTGGACTTGTTGGTAACTCATCACTCTTGTACAGGTGTGCTGTTGTAGGAGCTGACTTACCTTAAGCTGTTCCCTTCCTGATGGCTTTCAGACACTCATGTTATAATTCAGCCCATGCTTATTGCAAGCACATGATTGATTGGATGATTTGATTTGTCTGTCTATGCTGTTACAGGTATTTCCTTCTAAACATCAAGTGGAGACAAATGCTGGAGTGGATCCCAGGGTGAAAAGTTCTGCAGCTGATTGCAAGCATTCAATACCAGTAGAACTTCAGCAAGAACAAACCTCAGTGGAAAACAGCAATTCTTCTCCAAGGAGACCCAGAACACGCTCCTTTGCACCTCAAAACTTTGTGTTTCAGCCTCTGAGTGGATTAGCAACCTACAGTGTGACACCCATGTCTCCTTCAAGGGCAAATGCTTTTTTGACTCCCAGTGCTGTCTGGAATTTTTCAGAATCTTCAGTGTAAGATTCTTCCTTCTAATGGGGCCTAAAACACAAGTGAGCCTCTCTGTGGGGATGCAAAAAACATTTGTCTATAGAGAGATTCACTTTGTAACAAAGTGTTGTGTTGTAGCACCTGATCCTCATGGCTTCTATCACTGCTTAAATGTGGACTTAATACAACAGCAGATACGGATATAATCCATAATTCTGTCCTTCCTTTAGGAGCAGCTGTCAGGGACTTTGCCCTATATCTATCTGCACAGATTTATTAATTTATTATTTGAGTTCTCTAGTGTTGTGTGGAAGTTTGCCTTCTAAGCTGTGCATTTCTGTGTATTTGGCCATATTTGATGTCACTTTCTCAATGTGTCGTAACTAAATGTACTTTTCTTTGTTTCCAGCAAAATATTTGAAAAATCCAGTGAAACTAAAGCTCAAAAGCCTACTTTAAAAAGTCAAACTTCACCTGCTGTTAAAGGCATTCAAGAAAAACAAATGACCACAAGTTTGAAAGGAGAAGGTATGAAGTTAACATTTATTTTACTCTAATGCTTTTAATTATCACCAGATTCTGAACAAATGCCTTTCATGTTTTTCAGCAGGCGAATCAGATGAGAGAACTTCCACTCAGAAATCAAACAAAACAACTCCTCTCTCAACAGCACTTGCAGTGAAGTCAGATGATACAAGAGAGCAAGAGCATGATGTGCCCTATTTCAGGTCTGTGTTCATTTGTTTCACTTCCCTGATGTCCATTTGAAGGCTCTTAGTGTGAATAACGAGACATCTTCTAAAGATCAGCTTAATTTAATGGTGATTGGTGCCTGCAAGCTGTGACCTGAGCAGGCACACATTCCTGTCTTCCTTTTTGTACCTTTAGTGCAAGGAATGAATATAAAATTCTGGAGACTGACACCTTGTCCTAAGGATCATGAGCTTGAAACCAGTAGAAATTGCACCTCAGCCAGTCAGCAAAGTAAAACAGTCTAATGGCTTCTGCTCTAAGACTGTGGCTTCTCTGAAAGCAAAAGGATAGTAACCATTGACAGCCACAAGTCTGGAAATTCTCCAAATCCTTATTTTTTCTCTATCCCTGTATTTTCAGAACCACTCTTCGGGCTGAGACGGAGCGGCTGCTGTCTCAGTGCCTCCAGTGGGAAGGAAACCTTGAGCTGGACATTCCAGAGGATGGTAAGAGTGAGCTGCAGTAGGCACTAGAAGGAGGGTTACAGGAACTGAATGGGACAGAGGGAAGGACATGTATCTGCTCTTTGCAAAACAGCAAAAAAAATTTGCAAAGCTGTGCTAGAGAAAGTTTAGAGTTGCATCTGCCCTAAGACAAAAAGTCTCCTATTACAAAAATTTGTGTAGCACTTGATGTGATGGTGATTGATAAAGCGAACAAAGTGCACATCAAAATAGTTGTTCTGTTGCCAGTCTGAAGTGTATTTAAATGTGTGAACTTTAACCAAGCTAATTTTTAAAAATAAGATTAGTTTTTAATGTGGAATAAGTACCCTTATCTGGGAAAACAAAGATGACTCCGGCAATGCATATCTTTAAGACTTGAGAGAGTAATTTTTTTTGAAAGAAGCAAGTTTAGAACAGGTCAGTGGACAGGGAAGCTCCATCAGAATTGAATTGCAGGTTTGCAATAGATGGGACAACAAACTCCAGACTCCTCAAACGCTTACTTATCCAAGATGTCCTGTATTATTTTTTTTCTTGTTGCTACCAGCTAAAGACCTGATTCGCACCACAGTTGGTCAGACAAGGCTGCTCATGGAAGAAAGGTTCAAACAGTTTGAAGGACTGGTTGATAATTGTGAATTTAAACGAGGTGAAAAAGAAACAACATGTACAGACCTGGATGGATTTTGGGATATGATTAATTTTCAGGTATGTACTTGCATGTTAACGTAGTAGCGTAAAACTGATGTCGTTCTTTACAAACCCTGGATTGAAACTAATTGGGGTTTTTTTATATTCAGATTGGTTTTTATTTTGAATTTTAAAAATGCAAGTCCTTGTTTTAACACTTTGTGGCAGTGAATAGTTGCAGTTGGTATGCTATGACTTATAATTCATGGACCAGTTCTTCTGTTGTATCTTCTTGTGGCCTGTGTATCTTGTCTGTCTCTGGAATGACTATGTTTGGCCAAATATTAGTCTGTTTTGGAGTGAGGATACAGTCACAATGTCTACCTCCCAGTTTTTGGAAAATTCCTGAAGCTCACCTGAAAAGTAGGGGTTCCATGCTTCAGTATGAAAATAATGCAGAAACTACATGTATAAATAACACTATTTAGAGGTGAGCCTAGGTGGTAGAAAACCTTCATCTCTTTTCCTCTGTTGATGCTTTCTTTGGGTTCAGAATGAAATATAATATTCTGAATTATCCAAAGGTTGTAAATCAGCATTCAGCAAAGGAATTTGTAAGTAGTTAAATGCAGAGATGGATTTATGGTCCTAGGCATAGGTTTTGAATTCTCTGCAGAATACATGAGGGTTTGATCTGCTTCTTCAGAGGTATTTCAGAGATTGTATCCTGCAGGATGGAAGACTGTGCTTGTTTGGATAAAGGTTATTTTGCAATGTATTCTTTTGCTTTCCTTATACACGACCAACAGATTGAGGACGTGAATAAAAAATTTGATAATCTGAAGAAGCTTCAAGACAATGAGTGGCAGCCACTTGATGTCCCAAGCAAAGCAGTTGTCAAGGTATGAGTAGCCCCTAAAGCACATCTTGTATGGCTTCTTTAGATATATTAACTATTAAGTGAAATTCCTTTCAGGGTGCACCCTTCTCCCTCGCCTCTCCCACGTGCACTTGTATTATTTGGAGAGTTTAGTCCTAGTTGCCTCTTTTGGTGGGTAAGATTAGAGCTAAGAATGAACAATGACTTTTTTTGAGTCTTTGGATTCTATGCTAGTAAGACAAATCTATTAAATTTAGGATATAAACTTACCGTGCAGATGTAAAACAGTTTATCTGGGCCACTGGCATTGACACTGAAACTGAAAAAGAAACCATGCAGGAATTTGACAGTGACTGCCAGTTTTGAGCAGGGAGTGCTCAATTATAATGGTGTCCCATTAAGCCAACACCATGGGTGGCTTTAAACTGCTGCTTCTCTAAGCACAAATGGATCTGACACTCTCCAAAATAAGTTAGTGCTTATTGCAAAATAAGCTGTAATATGAGTTGTTTTATCTACTCTTTGGATTGAAATATATAAATTGCTTCTGACTAGGTGTCAAGGTGTATTTGCATTGCCTAAACTCTGTGCAGTTCCTTGAGACTGCTTCACTAATCATAAAGTTGATATGAAGGTGGATAAGAAACTTCAGGCATGGGAAAACAGAGGGAATGTGGCCTGTAGGAGCTGCACACAAGTGCCAGAACCCTACAGGTGGTACAAAACAAAACTTCCCTTGGAAAACTGAATGCCAAGAGAGACTTCATTGATTGCCTGGAGTCTGTCCTGTGGTTACACTCTGTCCCTGCCACTAGGAGTCCCTGCATCCCAGTGCTTCCAAAATCTTACTGAATTTATTAGGAAAAAAGGTGGTATTCTGCATTTCTGAATTGCAGACTCAGTTTGAAAAAAAATCTTAATGTTGTCACCACAGACTCATTTTAACAGCTGGATGGCAGCCCAAGAGATGCTGGGGATGAGCAGAGGCCTTGACGCATAAAATTGTAGCATTGTTGAGGTTGGAAAAGTCATCAAGTCCAACCATTTCCCCAGCACTGCCAAGGCCACCACTGCCCCATGTCCCCAAGTGCCACATCCACACATCTTTTAAATCCCTCCAGGGGTGGGGACTCCACCACTGCCCTGGGCAGGCTGGACAAACCTTTCAGTGAAGATGTTTTTCCTGATATCCAATCTGAACCTCCTCTGGTGCAAATTAGATCCAGTTCCTCTTGTCCTATTTCTTGTTCCCTGGGAGCAAAGCCTGAATCTCACCTGGCTGCACCCTCCTGTCAGGGAGTTGTGGAGAGGCAGAAGGTCCCCCCTGAGCCTCCTTTTGCTCCTTGCTGTGTTTGTGGCACCAGCACCTGTGTAGAGGTTCATGTGTGATTACTCCTATCCAGAGAGCTCCCAGGTGTGACCCAGCTTTTTTACCATTCCAGAAAAAGGCTGTTCCAAGTAGAGTGCCCAAAGCCAAGCTGGAAGCAGCTGCCAGAACTGCTGCCCGGAACCGCCTGGCTTCTGTGAAAGCAGCCATGAGGGATAAAATGAAGCAGGAGGGAGCCGCTGAGGGTGCACATCAGGAGAGGCTGCCAGAGGCAGAAAAAGTGGTTTTTGAAGCAGGGTTTTTCAGGATTGAAAGTCCTGTGAAAAACTTCTCAGGTAGGTGAAGTTTAATCATGATTTCTGTGACCTGGAACTACTGAAGAGAGTTTAATCTATTTCACTGGGGAGAGGAATTGTGCTGTTTATCCTGGCTACAATTCCAGTACTGGACATGCTATTTCAACCAGTGACTAATTACATCAGGGCTCCAAAGTAAACTGGTGTACGTGAATGTGCTGATTTGAGTGGTTATGGCAGCATGAAATCCCTGCTTAGACAGAGGTGAAATAGCTGGTTCATGTTTTTCCAGCATAAATTTAATAATGGAATTCTAATCTGAGCGTTCCCAGATTCAGCTGACGAGCCTCTTCATCAAAGTCAATGCCAGCTCACATCCTCTAATTGTAGGACAGGAATTGGGATCTTTTTTTTTTCAACTAAACCTCTTGCAGTGCTGTCTTCAAAGCTGCAGATAAAGTCTACCCATAATCTGTGTTCATGGTTAACAAGATTGTAACATAATCCAGTTTGCTATAAAAGCTGTTAAATAGTTTGAGGTTTTTAACAGGTGCTCAAAATATAACTTCATTTTCAGCATCTTATCTTATTGACATCTGTGAGCAGCCAGTATTTCCAGTAATTCTGCTTCTCTCCCATTTCTAGTTCATAATTTGATTTTAAATTCTGGGGTTTTTGGTGCAGATCTCTCTTCTCATCACAAAACTAACAATTTTTTCATGTGCCTCTTGTTAGTAGGGGAGATCTCCTGAAAAGCTTTGAGCAACACTGGGTTTAAGCCAACTCCAGCAGAGAATCTGTTATAAGCATCAGTTCTGAATGTGTTTTAAACTCTGTTAAATTTGAAAGATGAAAGTTAATAATTTCAATTTCTCCTTGCAAGTGTATGTAAGATTTCCATATAATATTTGTATGAGATAAATTAGCAAGCAGAAAGCAATTGTGGCTCTGGTTAGAATCATAATGATCAGTTCATTTCAGTTTCTGGAAACTGCTGTAGGAATGAAACATGAAACACATTTTCCAGGTTTGCTTCCAAGGACCCCTGGAAAACTGGCAACTCCAAGACCATCCATTAGAGCTTTGCACCTGAACGTTCCTTCTCCTCTCCGTGACCCCAAGGATGCAACTGCAAAACAAACCCCATCAGGCCTCAAAGGCTTCCACCCAGCACAAAGTTTGAAAATGGACCAACTTCCCACTGAAAAAACTCCCCCACTGGATAAACTCCCTGATGGTCCTGAACAGAGGTAGGCATGTTTAAAGCAGCTTTTAATTAACTTTGTACAAATAATGTTAGAGTTGGAACAGAAAGACATGATGTTCATACCCATTAGACGTTACCTTTCAATTTGGCAGTGGTAAAGTTTGCAAAGTACTTGTGACTTTTCCTTCCCTTAAGCAAATATTAAGAGCTTTGCCCAAATGTAATTTTGCTGCTGGGGGTAGAAGTTTATTGTATGCCCAGGAAGTTTGATGTAGCTCACAAGTGCCAACCAAGCTAGCAAAATTGCAGAACAAATTGTAAGATTAGTTGGACAAGTCAGAAGATGATTGAAGGTGGTTGATGAAGATGATTGAAAAGAATGAAAATGTTTTGGTTTTTCTTCCAGCATTTCTGTGGTTGCAGAAGAAATTTGTCTGGTTGCTGGAACAGCAGAGGGAAATAAGGTAAGTCATGCATTGTTCATGGATGTGCTTTAAATACTCTGTTATTACTAGCAAAGGAAAAATTCTCTTGATTACCCCAGACACTTGGACTTCTGATCAAATCCTCACTCTAGAAATTTTGTGTATTCCTCAGGGCAGTGCTTTTTCCCTCTGAGGATGGACAAAGGTGGGGACTGCTGCAGTTTGGGGACCTTGTCTTGCTCTTTAGAGCTGTATTTTGGAGGTCCTGGCTGCTCCATGAGGACACTTGTCACTTGGACAAGCATTGTTCCTAGAAGTCCACCACCTCCTCTTTTCTGGTGCGGATTTTTTAAATGCTTGTGCATTTACGGACCGTGACTAAAAGCAACAGCACTCAGTCCTCATGCTGCCACAGCAGAGCATTGGGTTCTTAATCTCCTTAAAGGTATAACAAGAACTAATCCTAGTGCCAGAAATCCATGTCCTGAAATGTCTGAAGACTTGGTGACATTGCCTGTGTTCGAGTAGCCTTTAAAAAACAGCAATGTGGCCTCTTAATTTAGATGATACTGTGCTACTCAGTGAGAGCCAGTGCTGTGGACTTAATCGTCATTCAGTGCCTTTCATTGAAAGTGGAGTATCTTCATTTTGTTACTGCTTAGATCTGTGCATGACAGCAGCAGTCATTTCCCCTCCCATCCCCCTACGTATAATACATATTTGAAACATCCTGGTTACTAATTTTTTCTTATGCCTTTTACTTCCTTCTTTCTCTATCAAAATGAGAAATCGCTTGTTGGTGATTTCACTCTCTGGGGAAACTTTTCAGTATTGCTAAAAGGTTTTTCTGGAGGAAAAGTCACCAGGTAACACTTGAAGTTCAAAAGCTTCTTCCCTGTGGAAGAACTGTCAAAGGGATTTTCAGGCTTTAAAGGGTGTTTGGGGTATGGGTCACAGCCTTAAAGCCTGAGCCTTGGTCTGCCTGTGCCTCATGCAGTGCCTGGAGTTAAAACTCCATCTCTCCTGAATTGTCCATAAAAACTGTAGGTTAGATGTGTGGACTTGGTCTGACATAACAAAGACATGGCTGGAAGCAGAGAAAATCCCTATTTTTCAGGTGCTGGGAAATTCTAGCAGTGAATCAAAGGCAGTGGATGGCATGGAAGAGATGGAACTGTCTGCTGCAGAACAAGGAGAAGACATAGTCATGTGCAGCCCAGAGAAGGATCCCAGCACAGACACAAACCTTGCTCAGTCTGGAGAGCCACAAATACATGAAACAGGTGATTATCCTAGAGCTGCATGGTGTAGTTTGGGTGGCATTGCTGGGACCTTCTGGTTGTTCTAACCATTTATAATAATCTGAATATTACTCTTTGAAATCGGTGTCAGCTTGATTTGTGTGTGCTGTTAGCAAAGCCTCCCTTAGCTGGTGGGACAAACACACACTGCACATGAGCAAACAGTGCCCCAGCAGTTCTCTGTATAGTTTCTGTGTGATTATGTGAAGCAGAAAGCTGATAAAAAGAAATAAATACAGTTTAGAGTTTGGATTTCTTCTTTTAATAAATACAGAAAACAATACTGATTTTTCAGCTTTGAAAACTTTTTCAGAGTAACTTTTTTAAAAAAAATTATATACTTATTTTTCAGATGTTTCACGCAGTGGTTTGACACCCATTGACAGAAATTCTCTTGATGTGGTAAGTTGACCTTGAAGTTTATTTGACTAAGACAGGCTGCGTGTTGCAGGACTGTTAACCTTTGCTGCAGTCTCAGTTACTGCACAAAGAAAATTAAACTCTTACATGAATTGGCTGGATAACATCTTTAAATACAAGCCACATTCCAGCTGTCTCCCTGCTTGGGCTCACACTGGATTCCTTGTTGCTCATGATGTGTGTAGGATGAATCAAGACATTTGTAACAGGACCATGTCGGATTCTTGTCAGATTGAGCCTTTAAATTATGTTTCTTACAAATTTCCTTGTAGATGTTCACTAAAATAGCCTTTTTTTTCTTCCTGGAATTTTTTAAGCCTACCCCAATGGTTTTTTAATCACTTCAGCATTTGGGGCTGGAAGTAACATTCAGCAGGGAAAAGCAGGTGTGCAAAAGCTTTCACACTTAATAGAATTCATAGAATTTGGGTGTAGGATTTCTTGTGAAAAATCCTCTTTAGGATATGGATTATTGACTTGAGTAAGGAATGTCTGTCTTCAACATGGACCACGTGTAATCACTTTTTATTTTATGCTTGCAAATAAGCTTGCAAAATTACTCTTGGGGAAATCAGAGTCCTTCCAGTGCTCCATGGTTTAAGTGTTCTTCAAACACTGACTGCACACTCTGGCTCCTCCCACAGCCAATGCAGGATGCTGAGCTTCCCTTCACTCCAGTCAAGACCAGAGCCCAGAAGTTTGCAGCAGCTGAAGTATTCAGTGACCTCATCGTGTTTTCTCCTGTTGGTCCCTCTGGGGATCAATGAAAAGTGACTTAAAATGCAAAATATGTAAATACTGTGACCAAGAAGCCCACAGAGGGTACCTGGAACACAGTCTGCTACACTGGAACTGTGTTGAGAGAGGAAGAGTACCTGTGGTAATGGATCTGATAATGGGTTTTGTATCATTTTACGGTGTGGTTGTGATGCACCAAGCACTGCTGTACAGCAGTAGTGGGCTGTGTTCTGGTGATCCCTGCTGTATCCTCTGGCTGTAAATTCTGACTGCAACCTGAAGCATTTTTATGTTGGTATCATTTCATGTATTTCCTGTCTCCTTCAGGTTGTAAAACTTTAAACTTTCTGCCCTGACCTGACTGACCTCATGACTTATTGTTATTCCAAGGTGCCTACCCCACCAGCTGTGCCTGTGCCCCTTTTCTGCTGGGAGGGCACCTCCTGGGGTGAGACCCAGCCTGTTCCCTCCTGGAATACTTTGTCACTGCTCTGGGGGTACCTCTGCACCCTCAGGCTCCAGTGTCTGGTGTGTTAACACCTGCCTCAGCACCAGCTATGGCAGTGTTGGATGCATACAATTCTTTCCTGGGGTTAACAACCACTGGGTTTGTAATATTAGAAACTAACTCAGAACAAGGATTTCTAAGTCAGATAATGTCAGATAAGTCCGATTTCTAAGTTTTCTTGGCAATGTATTAAAATAGGCATTGATATTATTTCCTTTAAAGATGCAGTTTTCTATTGAGTATCTTAAGGACCTTTCTCCTTGTTTTAGACATCTTTAGGCTCAGTCTCTTCTCTCATCTTGTTCCTTGTGCATTCCCCATCCAGGCTGTAACATATTTGTGCATAAGGAACATGCCAGTTCTATAGACTCTGGATTTGAGGAGTATTACAGTACCTGCAGTTGTTGTATTTTTAACAAATACTCCACTGGGCTTCTTCTTGTACTGGTGACCTTAGTGTAACACACACATCCTTCCACCAGCCTCGATCCTAAACCAAGCAGAGAATTCAGTCCCTCAGCAGAAAGTGTCGCTGCCACTGCCAGGAGGGCTCGTCTGGCAAGTTTTAACCTGGGAGCTGTGTACTGATTACACTGAATAAAGAGAGGAAGCTGATGTGTGCTGGAATCCGCTTTCTTCAATCCAATGTCCTGTTCATTACTAAACTCCAGTTCTAGGGATACTTCTGGGTACCTTTTAATGACTTTCCTGCTGAGGATTGATTTGGGTTGGGAGGGAACTCAAAGCCCATCCAGTTCCACCCAAGGACACCCTCCACAGACCAGGTTGCTCCAAGCCCTGTCCAACCTGGCCTGGAACACTTCCAGGGATGGGGCAGCCACAGCTTCTCTGGGCTGCTGGTAGCAGTGTGCTGCTCTAGAGTGCTGCATCTGCTGGAAATTTTAAGGACTCTGTTTGTAACTTGGCACTCCCAAGTATAAAAGGAATCACTGTTATAAAACAGCATGAGACACGTCAGAGAAATCTTTGGAAACTTCAGTGGTGGCTGTTGCACTGTTCTTGTTTTCCAGACAAGACTGCAGTGACTCACAGCAAAGGGAACATACTTCTGTTTTCTTTTTTTACCAGCCTGACTCATGAGGTGAATTTGCCAATAAACTTCCCCACCCTTGAAACTGGTCTTGACTCACACAGGGGTGATGAGTGGGGAGCAGCACAAGGCTCGTGACCCGTTCCGTGGAGTACGTAACACTCGGCAGGGTGGGATCTCCCTGGGCAGGGAACTGTACTTGGGACACGCTGGTTTGGGCCCCCAGCTGGGCTGAAATGAAGGACAGGGATGGCTTCTCCAGCCCCAGGCTTGCAGAGAGATTTTTCTTCCTCCAGCTCTGAACCCTCTCCTGAAATACTTCAGGCTCGGAGGCTGTCAGGTTTTCCCTGTGTTTCCTAGAGGATTGCTGCCCTTGGTGACAAGACCAGGGACAGAAGGCCACAGGCTCTATTCCCAAGTACTCCTCTCCACAGAAATCAAACTCCTTGTTTCTGTCTCTACAGCAAGAATTCAGCTCCTGCCACATCAGAACTCAGCTTGCCCGGAGGTCGTCGTGTCTTCTGAGATATTATAAAAAACAAATTTTTCAGGTAAAATGTTTTATTACCCCACAATGGTCCTGGGAGAAGGCACTTTTGTTAGACCATAGAAGGAGCACAGTTTGCCCAGAGTTCCCCCCCAGTTATATCATGGTGGGCACGACGCTGGTGAGGGCGATGTCCCCCCCGATGCAGAGCTTGGTGACCTCGTTCAGCCTCTTCTCGCGGAAGTTGTACTGCAGCAAGTGAGCATCGTTCACGGCCACCTTGAAGTGATCCGTCTCACAAAGGATCTGGAGCTGAAAAGAAAACCCCAAATCAGCCCCAAAACGCATTGGATTTGTTCTAGAAGAAGTTTAAAGCTGCAGACTGGAGCAGGCTGGCACTGGCTGGAGGCTGCTGCCAGCTGAGTCCAGCCCTGGGGCATGTGGAGGAGCTGGAGCTGCAACATCAGTGACCTTTGCCTTCCCAAAACTCTCCTGTGGTCTCCCTGCTCCATGTTTTAGCCCAGTTTCTGCCTGCTCATCCCTATGCCAATCACTCAATGCAGAATTGCACAGTGTGAACCTCCTTTATAGGAAAAAAACCTCGTGAAGAGCTGCCAGCAGGGAAAACACGCTACAGAAACCTGTCCAACCACTGCTGCAGAACAACAGTGTAAATAAGGAGGGTTTCATAATCCATGGGGATAGCAGAAGGGGGGAGAAGTTATGCCCTGGGCAGCTGGAGCTGCAGGAGGGGGTCAGAAGAGCTGGGGAGGTGCTGTGGGGACAGCCAGGGAAGCACATGGGGTGGCTGCCCCAGAAGCACCCCTGGGAGCTGATTCCCGTGCTAAAGCATCAATGTCCTTACACAGGTCTTGTTGCCTAAACCCTCTCAGTGCTTTTGCTGCACTGAGACTGAGCTGGAATGGGTTTTTCTGGTACCTTGAAGGGTTTTCCAGCTTCAAATGGAAACCTGGGAGCTGTCCTTTCCTCCTTCCCCCAGTTATTCTGGAACTTGGAATTGCAGACAATTACTTTCTTGTGGTCTTCGTTGAAGCGGGGGTTGAAGTGGAAGGCAACGTCATCCCCTCTCTTGAAATCCAGTGAAAACCTGCAAAGACAATAATGGAATTGCTGCTTTTGCCACAAAAGCCCTGGACTCTGTTACAGGGCTTCCCAAAAACAGCAGGAAGAAAACCCCACAGACCCCGCTGGGCAACAACAGTGCATTTACACATTTATTTAGGGTAATATTTGATGGTACACCAGGCAGGTGTTATGCAGGAATGGAAAGCAAATTCCAGCCCTCCCTGCTCCACCCCCAGTGCCCCATGGAAACCCCCCACCCTCGGAGCTGGACGCCCCCAGTACCTGTTTGGGTTGGGGTTCACGGTCCCAGTGATGGTGATGAGCAGCCGAGGGACGAGTCCTGCCTGCAGGGGCAGCTCAAAGGGGACTTTCTGGGAGACAACAGGGATTTGGTGTCAACAAAAAATCATGTCAGAAGCCAAATGCCACCCTAGGGATAACCAGCCCCAGGTCCCTCCTGTGGCCAAGCAAAACCAGCTACTGAAGACACAGAAACCCCCAAAATGATGGAGCCATTACCATTGGAGGAGTCGGTCCTCCCTGAGGAGGAGTTGGTCCTCCCTGAGGAGCTGAAGGCCCCAATCCAGAGCCACTGGATGGTTGTCCTGGGGTGGGAAACGGCCCTGTTGCTGCTGGCGCTCCAGGGAATGCTCCAGGTGCTCCAGGGAATGCTCCAGGTCCTGTTGGTCCTCCAGGATAAGCTCCAGGTGCTCCTGGATATGCTCCTGGTCCTGTTGGTCCTCCAGGATAAGCTCCAGGTGCTCCTGGATATGCTCCCGGTCCTGTTGGTCCTCCAGGATAAGCTCCAGGTGCTCCTGGGTACGCTCCTGGTGCTCCAGGACAGGCCCCTGGTGCTCCAGGATAGGCCCCTGGTGCTCCAGGATACCCTGGGAATGTCCCAGGAGCTGCTGGTTGGTTCCCCCAGGAGGGCCAGCCCTGGGCAGGGGGGGCACAGGGGGCTGGGTTGTTGCTGTTGGCCAAGGCATCGGATAACTGGGGGCAGAGGAGAAGACAAGGGTCAGGAGGGGGAGATTCCTCCTGGGATCACGTTGAGTTCTCCAACATCCATCTTTGGTAGCCTGAAGCGTGTGCTGAGGGCAAGAGTTCAACTCTCAGCTGCCCCCCAGTTTTTTCCAGAAAACGAGTGCTGATGCAGCTGGAGAGGATTTGGGGATTTACACAGGTTAGCAAGGACACACTCCCTCCCATCCCAGCCAAAGGTCTCTGCTTCGAGGCCACAGCCACAGCCCCCATGGTTTTTGAAAGAAATCCATACTTACGGAGAAACCGTCTGACATTTTTCCTGAAACAAAAAGACAAAGGAAGCTTCAGTCATTTTTAACCTGCACCCTCCAAAAACCAGAGATTTTTGAGGGGAGTTACAGTTTACAGTGGCAATTGATGGCAATTACTGAGTTCTCATCACATACCTGCCCAGCAGAGCCGACAGCTCCGGTGCCACAGAACAAATCCTGGTCCAACACCTGTGGGATAAACGGGAGTGACTGCCATGAGCAGCCCGAACGCTCCGGGGTGAGCCCAGCCCAGACACCCTCCGGATGAAATCCACCACTGAGCTTACAACACTCTCAGTGTTATTCACTTCCCCAGCCCTGAGGCACCATCCGGGAAAGGATTTCCATTAAAAAACCCAAACAGAATTCCCGGGGGATGCAGGAGGCACAGCATCAACCAGGAGCTGCGTGCGAGCTGCAGATCCAGCACAGCGCATCGGGGACGCGCAGCCACCCCGGGACTGGGCTGGAATGGGGAGAGGAGGGCGGCAGCCATGGATACAGGTCCCCTTCCCCCTCCCATGTATCCACAGTTGTCCCATTCCGGCCAGAGGGCACCGTGGGAGGGACACGGCGGCTCCGGGCCAGCGGATAAAAGCTGCATTGCAAGTTTTATGAGTCCACGACGCGGCCTGGCCGAACACACACCTGCCTGCGCACAGGAATAGCCCGAGCTGGGTTCCTCCCATCAAAGGGAGCATTCATAAGAGAAGGAAAAAGGGACAGCCAGAAACAGGGAGAGAAAAGGAAAATTCCAAATTTAAAGCAGAGAAGGCAAATTCTCTTTGAAAGAAACATTCGGGTGCTCAAAGCTCGCAGGCGGCGCGGCTGC
Source organism: Corvus kubaryi (assembly GCF_017639235.1). Lineage (NCBI taxonomy): Eukaryota > Metazoa > Chordata > Aves > Passeriformes > Corvidae > Corvus > Corvus kubaryi. Next base: position 33,075,088 of record NW_024582054.1, read on the forward strand.
CCTGCCGCAGGAGCAACAAACCCCCGAGTTTCACACCCAGCAAATAACTCCTCTCCCTGTAAAACACTCATTCTCCTGAGCCCACGGGGTTTTTAAGGCAGCATCCAGCAGCCCAGACTGTTTGAACAGCCCATATCTTCCAAAGTTTTATTTGCCTTCTGGGTTCTTTTTAAAGCCCTTGGGTTTGCCATCAGTTTGGCAGGTGAAGCCAGGGGTGCACACACAGCTCCTGCTGACTCCCCTGGCCTGGATCCGGCCAGGTCAGGTTTGCTCCATGGTTGCCAGCGGCTTATGCTGCTCCAGTGGGAGGTCCTGCACGATCCCCCTGTTCCCCTGGAATACCTCAGGGAGCAGCAGTTTTGCTCCCCTTGGCCCTGGTGGGACAGGGTGGCCGGAGTCTCGTGTCTCCCAGCTGGGTCTGGAGACAGGTCTGGACAGCTTGCTGTTTGTAACCAAAATCTCCAAAAACCACTAATCCTCTGCCACCAAAGGGTGCAGTCGGGCTTGGAGCCCGGTGTCACCTTTCCTGTCACTGCAGTGTTGGAGCTCTTGGAGCTCTCTGGAAATGCCCCTCTGGGTTATTTGCCTGCTGCTGTGGGAAGGGGTTTTCTCCCACCTTCTTCAGCAGTGCCCCAATGATGGATTGCAGAGAATCACAGTATCACTGGGGCTGGAAAAGCCCTTTAAGACCATTGAGTCCAACCATTCCTCCAGCACTATGTCCCCAAGTGCCACATCCACACGGCTTTTAAATCCCTCCAGAGATGGGGACTACAACATTGCCCTGAGCAGCTGTTCGAGGGCTGGACAACCTTTTCCACGAAGAAATTTTCCCTAATATCCAATTAAACCTCCTCTAGTGCAATATGAGGCCATTTCCTCTCATCCTGTCCCTTGTTCCCGGGGAGCAGAGCCTGAATCCCTCCCAGATCCATCCTCCTGTCAGGGAGTTGTGCAGAGCCACAAGGTCCCCCCTGAGCCTCCTTTTCTCCAGGCTGAGCCCCTTTCCCAGCTCCCTCAGCTGCTCCTCATCGAGTACTTGGGCTCTGATTTCCAACAGCATTTGCGCAGCTGAGCTCAAACTCACTTGAGTGAGAGGCAATTGAAGCAGCACTCCCTAATTAACTGTATTTTTTATGTACTAATACGATGATCTGCCGGGGCAGAGGATCAGCTGCAGGAAACATCCCAGAGCTGACGTTCGTGAAGCACCCCAAACATTCCCTATATTCACAGCAAGTGGAAAAAAACTTCTGTTTGGGAAAGAAACACCAGTGCTCTCCCCTTCGGTGCTATTCCTGCAGCTGCTCTCCTGGGTGTCCCAGCCTCCCACCCCCCACCCCGCAAGGATTTTGGGGCACGGGCAGGGCTGCCCAGCACCTCGCGAGTTGCGAACACCCTTCGAGCTCCTCCACAGTCACCATCCCACCATTATCCCTAAATCCAGCGAGGGCTTTCCGCGCGCCCCGAACCGCAGAGCCCGGAGGAGCTCACGCGTGTCCCACCTCGCACTCCGAGGGGACGAGAGCACCCCTAACCCTTCCTTTCCAAGGATGCCTGTGCCTAATCCCCCTGTTCTCCCCCGGGCTCCCCGCGGGAGCCGCATCCCCTCACCTGCGTGCGGCGGCTCCGCGGCGGCTCTGGGCTCCCGCACCGGGACCCGGCGGGACCCGCCCGGGGGCGGGGACGGGGCGGTGCCGGGAGGGTCCCCACGCCGGGGACACCCGTGACAGCCCAGAACAGCGAGTTATTTCCCCTTATCAGTGGTGACATCACCAACGGGGGATGTTAACAGAGAGTAATTTGGTTTTCTCGTGGTTTGTGGTTTGCTTCGCGCGGGTCCGTTCCACGCACGGTTCCCGTTTTCCTGCCCTGCCCACCTGGAGCCGCTGCCAGATGTTTTCCTTGCCAGCGGTTTGCCCGTGTCTCCATTGCCCTTGCCATCTCCTGTTTGCCCCATCCCCCCAGCTTTAGTGAAGCTCAGTAAAACACAAATTGGCTTTTAAGCTCTGAACATTTTCTCCTTACCCCCGAAATAATAAAAGCCAAAAAAAATCTTTGCTTCCCCCCGACGCAGCGAGGCCGGCAGAGGACGGGCTCTGGGAAGCTGTTAGAGGCAGCTGGAATTTCAACAAGCCCGATTTTATTTGAGGTTGAGGGTGAATCATCTCTGGTTTGCTCAATGGGCTCCACGGCTTGAAGCAATGGAAAAGAACGAGGTGGTTTTGTGCTGAAATCCTGATCTGCTGCACTGCGCTGCTGGGAGAAGGGAAAGGGAAGGAATTAGAATGGAATGGAATAGACTGGACTAGATTAGAATCAAACAGAACAGAGGATTTCAGTTGGAAGACAACACACAATGACCATTTAATCCACCTCCCTGACCAATTCAGGGCTGACCAAAGCTTACCAAGGGACGAACCCTCTAATTGGTGTCATCACAGATGTAGAAACTGCTTCTTTAGCTCAGCTAAAGGGCTCAGCTGATACTGCAGCTGATATCCAAAAAAAGGGCAAAAATCTGTTGACTTTGGGTTTGATTAATTTTAATATAAGTTCCTCTGGGTCAGCTCTGATTCTCTAAAAGATTTGACTTGAAAGAGGGCAGCCTCCTCTCCACTGGGGCTCCAGCCTGGATTTTAACATCCTTCAGCTTCATGTAATACTTGTCACAGGGATTCAGACCAAACTCGAGTGTGTAAAAATGCCAGGAATACCCGCGGGAATGGCTGAAAATTAAGTATTTCAGGGAAATATATATATTTATTATACTTTACATAAATATTAAGTCATATATATTAAGTATATCAGTACATAAGAAATACACTTAATTAGGGAGTGTTGCTTCACTTGCCTCTCACAGCACCCACCCCACTGTAAACAAACACTGCAATATCTTTGGAGGTGTTTTAGGGCAAAGGGAGCTGGAGAGGGTTCAAGCCAGTAATGCTGAAGGATCCTTGATCCATGGCATGAGGAGCTGGAGCTTCCCAAGTCTGTAATATAGACAAGGCTACATGAAATCCTTAATGCACAGATTTTTCCCTTCCTCCCTAAGAGTCTCTCGAGATGTATTTAGGAAGAGAGATTTTCATGGAAAACCCGTATTGCTATTTTCAGGATTTCACTCCAAGGCTTCAAACATTAACCAAAAAGGTTTGCCTGTTTTTGTTTTTTTTTTCCTGTTCCAATACCATAAGGTTTGTGCTTCCAGTTATGCAACAGACACATGATGTTAAAGAAAAATATCTGACCAAAAGTCAGTGAATACAGAAATCAAAACCAGAGCTAATTAATTCCTCCTTTTAAATAAACCAAGCTGCAGCGAGGATGATGAGTGAGGTTGGATGGGGCTTGAAGCAATCTGGTCTGGTGCAAGGCGTCCCTGCCCGTGGCAGGAGTGGAATGAAATGGTCTTTAAGATCCCTTCCAACCCAAACCGTTCCGTGATTCCATGATTCAGCATCCACGGAGTGGGTGCTGGAGCCCTTTGCACACAGAGCCAGCGATGCTCCTTATCTGAGTCATCCCACGGTGAGTCACAGGACACCGAGGTGTGGCCACTGAGCTTCACAGTTTTGTCTCCTGGGATCCAGAGAAGTGAAAGGTTGGTTTATTGCCATGAGTGAGCAGGGCAGGGCTGGAACACCCCAGCTTTGAGGGAGGCGTAAGACAAAGATCTCCTCACTGGCAGCATTGTGATGCCCTTGCAACCCTGCCTGTTCCAAAGTGGGTAAAGAATTAGTCGTGTCTCAAAAATCGATATATTCTGTGGGTTTGAATGTTTTTAAGCACTCCTAAGTGTCCTGCTTGGTTTAGAGAACCCTCAATATAAAACAAAACCCTCCTTGGTACCATGGATGATTTAAAACCCCAAACTGCAAACCTGAGGGGTGGGAGATGGAGGACCCAGGGAGGTGGATCAGCCATGAGACCACCCCATTTCTCAGGGATGTGCTCTCAACTTGCCCTTCACTGCAGCCAAACACTCTAAGCACGATTTGCTTCCCCCATTTTAGAATTCCCAGCATTTCTCCAACAGCAAGAGCCAGGTGATAGTGGCTGGGTTTGGCTGGGGGAAGTTGATGTTCCTCACTGCAGCTGGTAAAGGGCTGTGGAAAAAGACCTCACTGCAATAGATAATGGATCTCTAAAAGTTAAATAACTTTAAAGCAGTAATTTCAAACTGCTGACTGGAAATCAATAATCAGAAAGCTGCTCCTCTCTTCTTGATGGTAAATTAACGTGGAGGAAACCAGTGCAGAGGGCAAGAAGCTCCATGGCAGGAGAGATCCGCTTCCCTTCACAGAGCAGAACAAACCCACATCCACATGTTTCCCTGCCTTGTGATTTCTGTGGCCTGACTTGTGTGTGGGACTGGCAGCACCCACAGTGTGCAATGTTTGGGCTGCAGATCTGCCACGGAGGCCGTGCTTGGCACGATCCCAAAGTGCTAAATTCAGCCACCATCTCTGCCTCCTCCCTGTGCAACCTCCCAGGCTGGGGAGCTGGAACAACATCATCTCCTCAGAGCTGGGGATGCGGCTGCGAGGTGCAGCCCCTCACTGCACTTCCCCGAGGCGTCACTGCAGTTTCAGCCCCGCATTCCAGTGGCCGAGTCACCTCCGACTCTCCTCGGCGGTAAGAAAGGGCAAAATCAGACAACGGGAATCTCCTCTGTGACCTGCCAGGCTTGTGCAATATCCTCCCAGGACTTCTGAGAGCAGGAATTGAAGATTCCTCCTCCTCGTGCAGCCCTTTTGGGGAGGTGGCTCATTCCAGAGCTTCCTTGGCTGCATCACCATCTCCTCCTCCTCCCCAAACTTCACCTTGCCCCAGCACTGGGGAAATACTCCACGAGAGGAAGGTTGAGAACTTCACCGACTCAGGTGGTAAAGAAAGGAAAATCAGTGGATAAGGAGCACCACCCCTGCTGCTCACATGAACCCTCATGTGTACCAGCGAGTCTGGACTCGCTCTCTTTATCCTCCTCTTATTCTCTTTATAAAGCACCAAAGCAAAACTCCTGCCTTTGGAGCTTCCTTCTCCTCCTGGAAAACACAAAACTGCAGCTCCCCCAGCCCCCTCCTGCTCTGGCAGCACCAGGAGAGCTGCAAGTCCACCCCAAAAAGCTTCACCCAGCTTCTCCTGCTGATGCTGTAGATGAGCAAAACCCTGCTAAGATTTGAAGCTTTTATATTATTGAAGATGAGGAAATGAGAAGCACTTTGAGCCTGACATTCAGATCTGAGCATAAGCTGCTTTCCAAGCGTTCAATGAGTCTCGTAGCAATTTGTGTCAACAGAGATTTACAAAAGTCCTCAAACTCCCCCTGGCTTTGAACTTCATAGAAATCCCATCCTCCTCTGCAGCCTGATGCCCAGGGGCCCTTATGGAGAGTCCTTCATGCAAATACTATTAAATAACTGGAGGAGAAATACCTACAGTGACCCCAAATGCCAGTGCAGATGGGGCCAAAGACCCCCATGGCTCATTGCCATCAAAATCCAAGACCTTGGTGCTTTTCTTTCCCACCCTCTGTGCCTGCCCAGCCAACGCATCCAATCTTACAGAAATTACTCCAGTTGAGAGGAACAATGCTGTGCTGAAGGAAGGGATTTAATCCGTTCATGGCAACCCTCACTGAGGGCAGGGAGAACCCCCCTTGTCTCTGGGAAAGATGCTCCACAAGGAGAGTAAAATCCCTTTGTGACACCACACTGAGCACATGGGGTTGGAGAGAAAACATGAAGGGCAAAGAAAGCCAGGAGAGCTCAGCCTGATCCAGCAGAAGGCTGCAGTACCAACCACTCCAAAGAGTTTTAATAATACAGAGTTAAAGCAGCAGTACCAATCACTCTGAAGAGTTTAAAATAGCTTTATTACACAGCAATCACAGAATCTTCAAAGTTGGGAAACACCTTTAGGATCATCAAATCCAACCCCCATGGGTGGTTTTTGCCGTATCTCAGGAAACCAGAAGAGAAGGAAAGGGAAGAGATTTGGAGGAGTCCCTTTCCTTCTTTCCTGCACTAGATTTTTTTTTGCAGAGCACAGAAATTCATTCTGCTACGAAGCCTTACACTAAACAGGGCTCAGACTGAATCCTCATGTGTTCCTCCTGCAGCAGCCAGAGCTCAGGGAGTGCAATGTCTGTGCAAAGGTGCAGGTTATAACTCTCCCAGCAGCACCATAAGCCACTAAAATGTTGTTTTCCTCATTTTTTTTATCAAGTTCAGTGTTAAAAATAATCAATACCAGACACAGTCGCCTCTCCCAGAGGCTTTGCAGGGCAAGTGGAGCAGCAGCAGAGCCCTCTGGTGATGAGGAGGATGGTGGAGAGGCAGGCACCAGCTGAGAGCAAAATCCAGAGGGACCTCATCGTGCTTGGCTGTTACACAACACTCACAAGCTCATTTTTCCAACATCTTAATTTCTTTTTTGACCCACTCAGAGCAGTTTTTGCTTGGTGTCACTCCACTCCCACTCTCCTTCTAGCAGCTCCTTACTCTGACAGGCAGGACAGAGCCCCAGGAGAGGAGTATCAAGACAAGGATGGTGACAGTGGCAGCACACACCCATGAACGTGATCACCCCAGTATTCCAGGTTATGTGGTGTTGCTTTCTGAGGGGAAAACAGGACAGAACCCAGGCAGAAATGCAAAAACAAAAGCCTGTGTGGAAGCTGCTGAGACTTTGAAGTGCCTCAATTAAAAAACTTTCAAGATAAACAGCTCTGTCTCCTTGAGGAGCATCGGCAAACCCCAGCTTTACAGAACCTGGCACGCAGCGAGAGCAGCACCAGGGTATTAAAGCAGCAATTTCCCCCAATTTAAGTGAGTTTAAACTGTGATATTCTGTCACCTTCTCTTTGCTGGAGGGTGTTGCCTGTAACTGAAAGGAATACAGGCAAATTGGAAACAACTCCTCTGAACCATTTCTGTCACACAAAGCACTGTAATGTAAAGCTTCTCACATCGTGCAAATTAAGCCCATTCTTGTGAAAAGGCACCACAGCACAGGGCTACTTCTCATTATCCTTTAACAGCTCAGGCAAGTGAAGTATCCTGACAAAACCCCCTTGTCAGCACACACTTCTGGGGTTCTCACCACGGATCTACCCCAGGACAACACTGCACTCATGAGCCAGAGGTGTCAAGAGTATCCTGAGTGGGAAGGGACCCACAAGGATCAGAGTCCAGTTCCTGGCCCTGCACAGACACCCCAACAATCCCACCCTGGGCATCCCTGGCAGCGCTGTCCAAGCGCTCCTGGAGCTCTGGCAGCCTCGGGGCCGTGCCCATTCCCTGGGGAGCCTGGGCAGTGCCCAGCACCCTCTGGGGGAAGAACCTGTTCCTGATATCCAACCTAAACCCACTCTGGCACAACTTCATGCCCTTCCCCATTCATGCCAAGCCCAGGAATTCACAAATGAAATCCAGTGTCATTTGTCATCTTCCAAATTTATTTCAATGGATAAATTCCACGTTCACTTTTAACCAGGCATGAAACAGTACTACTTTCTTAAGAGTTTTGGTGGGAAGGCATACTGGGAGGTTCCTAGTTCCCACTTGGAATGAAACTCTGTGAGTTTAGGGGTTAATTGCTACAGGAATTCCCTCCCTTAATCACAAGAACATGAATGCGCAAGAGCAGGTAAGTTCTTGTGCAGACAGCAGGTGGACCTGAAATGAAACCCAAGGTGTGCCAAGGACTGCTCAACACAGCCCTTCCCTGTCTTGTCATGAGAAAGTTGGAAAGAGGACAGGCACACAGGCACAGCGATTTTATCTCCCCATCTCTCATTTAACAGGGAGGGTTCACTTTGGAAAGTGATAACAGGGAGCAGAACTGTTCCTGCTGCTGCTCTGACTACCCCTCATCACTTATCTGGGTGTAACTTGTAACTTCATCCGAGCTCACAATCTGCTGCACAGGGGATACAAAGTCCCATTGTCATCAAATAAGACAACCTGACCAACCAGTGCACCTCTGAAACAAAAGCATCACAGAATCCCAGAATGGTTTGGGTTGGAAGAGACCTTAAAGATGATCCAATTCCACCCCCTGCCATAAGCAGACACCTGCCACTAGACCAGGTTGCTCCAAGTCCTGTCCAACCTGGCCTTGGACAATCCCAGAGATGGGGCAGCCACAGCGTCCCTGGGCAACCTGCTTCCAACAGACCTGAGAGATTCTGCAGGCAAGAGTGAGAGTGACCAAAAAAATGTTCTCTCACTGTTATCAGTTGGCACATTTTTAGTTAACTCATTCCACTGACCTGTGAGAGCCGAGGAAAATTTACGAGTAGCTCATCCTACTACATCAACCTTGGAAATGGGAGAACTGGGCCAACAGTAAGTGAAATAGGGAAGTATCCCATGTGTGGAGACACCATTCCTCTCCAGACCACAGCCCTGGGGCCCACGGGCTCTGACCAGCAGCAGCACAGGCGCCCAGGGATGGGTGGCTGCGGGTGGAGCCCGGGCAGCGAGCGCAGAGCACTCGCCCTGCACGGCACAAACACCTCCAACATCCACCCACGGGGCACGTCTGGGTCCAAGCCCACTCGGGATCCTCCTGCAGCTGTCTCTGGGATAAGCACACCCCAGTCTGTGACACTGTGACAGCTATTCCTGCTGCGTGGATGCACTGTTTGGAAGCTTCGTGTGAAAGCTGAAACTTGTATTTTTCGTTTTCCAGATGACACTGGCATACTGGTGCCTGGTGAATAATGGCTGTTTGGTGTGCATGGAATTGCCCTCCAACAACTGGAATTCTGTGCTTAACTTTAGAAATAGGGCAGCCACTATTAATAAAATTATGCGTGGAATGTGTCATCCTTCCACAGATGCCGAAGAGCTCTCACTGCACTGAGGCTCAGGACACCCTTCCTATGAGGGTGGAAGGTGTCCCTGCCCACGGCAGGGGTTGGAATGAGATGGTTTTCAAGGTCCTTTCCAACCCAAACCACTCTGTGATCACCATCTCTCTCTCGGGACAGTCTGGACTGGCTGGGCAGTGAATCCATCGATGCCTGGGCACAGCAGTGGATCTGGACTCGCCCACAGGGAGTTTGGGCACCCGCCCTCACAAGAGTAGAGCAGAACTGACACATCCCAGCGTGGATCTAACCACGCACTGACCACTCTGCAAGACCCCAGGAAGAGTTTTTACTCCTAAGAATTATATAGATAAATACCACTTAGAACCACTGAATCTTTTAGGTTGGAGAAGACCTCCAAGATGGAGTCCAACCATTCCCCCAGCACTGCCAAGGCCACCACTGACCCCTGACCCCAAGTGCCACATCCTCACGGCTTTTAAATCCCTCCAGGGATGGGGACTCCACCACTGCCCTGGGCAGCCTGTGCTAGGGCTGGACCACTCTTTCCATGAGGAAATTGTCTTTAATATCCAATCTAAACCCCCCCTGGTGCAGTTTAAAGTAATTCCCTCTCATCCTGTCCCTGTTCCCCGGGAGCAGAGCCCGATCCCCCCTGGCTGCCGCCTCCTGCCAGAAGGTCCCACCTGAGCCTCCTTTTCTCCAGGCTGAGCCCCTCCAAGTCCCTCAGCTGAGCTGTTTCTTGTAGGACTTGACCCCCAAAAATATTAATCTGAAATTTTCTGTGTCTGCAGGGCAGCAATTAACATAATTTGATCTGCATGGCCGTGTCTTTACTGATGCACAGGAGTTGCAGACACAACTCATTTCAGAAATCCAGAGGAAGGGACAATCCCACAGCCGAACAGTCAGGATAAAGCACTGCCCACACACTGTACTGTTCTATTAACAGATGTAAGGATTATTTTTGGACCATTGTCTAAAAAGAGCTTTTCCCAAGCCTTAAAGTGGATAATTTTGTTTCTAATCTTTCCTGCTCACTGCTGCCATTTTTACCTTCCTGAAGGGTGAAGGTGTGAACCAAGGCAGCAGCAGTGGCTAGCTCAGTGTGAACTGCTCTGCAAGCCAACATATGGCAACGTAGCCACAAGTGATGCCCAAATTTAGTAGTTCACACTGATGCCAAGCCCTGAAGTTTCTGTTATTCACTTTGTCCCATCAAATTCCCAGTAAGTGTATAAAAACAGTGGTTTGGGGGTCACTTACCACATCCACGTGTGTCAATCTAGCACACGAAATTGTTCAGAGGCAGAGAAAACACACACACAACTCTTCACAGGTGAAAAATAGTCCCATTCCTCCTCTGGAACAAACAAGACCAGATCTTTTCTCTCCTAATTACCAGGGAATTTGTGAACAGGCACTACCTGGGGCTGACATGCTACACCAGAGCCATGGTTGCATCCACATTTAATATCCCTTATGTACAGGCTGAAAATATCACAAAAGGAAGAGGAAAAACACTCACAGAAGTCAAGTAATTCTGATTTTATATTCAGGCTTTGCAAATCAAGGATGTCCTATTTTACTATTCATTCAAGGCAAAAGTCTACACAGGCATGTCAAAAGCAGGAATTGAAAAACAGTGAACACAACAGTCTTGAAAATACGTTTAATGTCTAATCTTATACAAAAGTGACAGCATTTTCAAAAAAATATCAAATCCTGTATTTATAGCTTCTCACTATCATACAGCAATATTTGTTTCATCTAAAGAAAATACAGCAGCAGGTAATAATCTATACTTTAAAGATGTGATTGCTTATACTTCGTATTGTAAACAAATGCAGTATGTCAACCTCAAAGCACAAGTCAAAACGAACTCCTCAGCAATTGAACTCAAAATGATGCATAGAAATGTACAAATTTCATTGCAAAAGCTTCAGGCCAGAAGTTGCTCACACTTGACATAACATGTGATAAAGTTACTACACGGTATATAGTGACACCTTGAGTTTTTACACAATAGATTAACAGGAATACCCTTTTCACTGCTATGCAAAGAACTCTGCTCACAAAAACAAAGGGGTTATGAAACAGTTTTCATGACCTCAAGAAATACGAATATACATTGAAAAACATCCCATATATATTGAATTTTAGCCTAAATGTTCCAGTAATAAATCCTGCCTATTTCAGGAAGAACCTAGAAGTCTAGTTACTTTTACAAAACCCCCTTCCAAAAATCATTACTTGCTACTTCTGCTTTATCCTTTCCTACCTCTTCCCATTCCCTGCAGAGACATATGGCCAGTGCAATTCCAACTGGAGCGCTGCTACTGCATGATCCATTCATTTGGAATAAATGTTTTTTCATTACAACGATTTACAGTCTAAGGCTGCAGGTATCAAAAAAGCACTTGAGCAAATGCAGTCAATGTTGCTTATGTTAATTTTTAATTAGTCTTGCCAAGTCTGCTTGGGGGGCAACTGGTTTTTTTTTTAACGTTAGTGAAGCACTTTTGGTTCTTATTCCAAGGGTTAAGTTGCTGGGGTTTAAGTTGAAATGTTAAAAAGTATTTTTGTTCAGCTCCAGTACTGTCTTCCTAAAACAAAAAGTAGACATTCCTTTGCTATCAGCTTTCATGGCGTTGGATTAAAGCAGCCACAGCTCAGCTGGCTGCTTTCTCCTGCAAAAATACCGTAGGACTTTGCCATAAAGGCTATGACTACCAAGGAGCATCACCACCAGGTCACCCCATGTGCTTTTAGTGTCCATCACATGCATGCAGGAAGCCATGAAGGTACTGGAAGAGAATTAACTCATGTTCACAGTTCCATGATTACAAAGACTCCCTAATGAGCTACCATGTGAAGCAAAATCTGTTCCTAATTCTACCCACAGAGGCTAAGTTAGGAGATCCCCAGCTGTGGAGGAAACAAACTGTCCGTGGTCCAAGTGTAGGCCGTGAAGTACCACCAAGAGACGTGGCTGTGTCTCGGCAAATCCCTCGGATGTGCTTGGCACAGATATGGCAAGAACACGAAAACTTAGGGCAGTGCCCCTTGGGAGAGGCAGCTGCACAGCAGTGCACAGGCTTCCTGACATTCAATTTCTCCCAAATTCCACCTACTCTGTGAGGTATGCAGACACCCAGCTAGGAACAGGGGGCTGCTCCCAGGGACAGCGAACGAGACCCCCTCGCGCCCAACCGTGGCAACAAGGATCTCGTGACACAACTGTGCCAAGAACTGCTGGGAAGGGAATGCTCAGGTTGGGCTTTAAGCTCAAGTTCAGTTTCCAGGGACTCTGAAAAAGTCTGCCAGGTTTACACAACCCAGCAGCCAAGTCAAATTTGAAATGACTAGAACCCAGGTCAGAAATAGGGAAGTACCTATGCGGGGATCAGTTTCTCTTTACACAGACCAAGCCAAACTTCCAACCACCACAGAATGAGAACTGGCAACAGGATGTCCTCATTTGCATGCATAAAACTCACATTTTGCTGATTCAAAGTTAACTGCACATCCAGGTTATTTCACTTGCACAGGAATGCCTGTTTGTGAACACCAACAGTGTGCTGACAAGCCACACCAAGGCTTCCAAACGTGGCTCTTCTCGTCCGTAGTCCCAGACCGAGCAACTGGTTTGAGTATGTACAAAATGCTGAGAAAACCTTCGAGTTCACATGCTCTGTCTTGTTAGTTTGAATTACTGTAGCACGTTCAAATATTAGGTTTCTTGACTAAAATGTTGAAACACTTTCCCTATTGACTTTTTAGAATAACCTGAAAATAGACAAAATATGACTATCCATCCATCCGTTCAATGACCAGCACAAGTCTGGCAACAAGACTTAAAGCATTCATGGAAATTTAAGAATTAACTTTTTTTAATTCCGTGGGCCTGATTCTTTATAATCCTTACATGGCAACTCCTGTTTTTCCAAGGAATACTTGCCAACATAAGAACCACAGGTGTGTTAGTTGATTTCTTCTCTTTGTATTTCACTTGATTAAACCAAATAATTATGCCAGCATATGAGCAGGGTAAATTGATGTAAACTGCTCCTTCATACCTCAAATGCACATATGAGAGGCAATATTCTTCACAGCCCCATACATTACTGAAACAAAAACTGTAAAAATCTCTGTAAGTAGTGGATGAAGGTGGAAAACTACAGTATTCTGTTGCCCAGAATGTATTCAGCGGTAAGGCTGCAAGAGACAATAAGTCATGGTCAATACAGGCTTTTCACACAGCAGTTCATTCACAGTTACAAATATTCTTAATTAATCACAAATCCATCCTTATAACTTATTATTCCCTCCCTATTGCCCTAGCAGCAATCTCTTCAGATTAAATAGATTATTTTCTCTTTCAGAATTATTACAAGGCTTTTCCCCCTTTTTTTGGTTTTTGGAGTCTTTCCAAGCAGTGGAAGACCACTATAATATGAGACATGCTCCAATTTAACATAATTTCACCATTCTAGTATATTTAGTATTTAACAAGTTGCTCCTATCCCACTGACTTGAGGAATAAAACAGGTGTGCTGAAAGTCCTTACCTGCACTAGCAGGTCTTATGCTATTGAATTTTCCCACTTAAATGTGAAATACTTTAGAGTAACTTGAGACCAAAATTAAATACTCACATGGGGACCACCAGGCATTGATGGAGCACCAGCAGGACCAGATGGCACTTGAAAAGGATTAGGGGGCGTAGGATATAGTCCTGGAGCTGGATATGATCCTGTGGGTGGAGGGAATGGCCCGGGCGGTGAAGGTCCCCACGTTCCAGGCGGGACCGTACCCCATGGTACTGTCGGTGCAGCCCCAGGAGTCTGGGTAGGAGCGGAATATGGCCCTGGGGGTGGATATGGCATGCTGGGAGCAGGATACTGCCCTCCCATTGTTGGTCCCCATGCTCCAGAGGGCATGGATCCCCATGGCCCAACAGGAGCAGGAGGTGCAGCTGGCTCTGTTGGACCTCCGTAAGGTCGTGGAAGCTCTGGAAAGGGCATATTTGGTGGAGGATACTGCCCTGGCGGGACAGGACCTGGCACAGTTGGGGGTGGATATGGACCACCAGGAGGAGGGCAGGAGGGTCCAGTAGGAGGAGGAGGAAATGGAGCAGGCGGTCCCGGGGGCATTGAAGGATACATTCCCGTTGGAGGAGGTCCGAAGGGCACGCTGGAAGCCGATGTGTTTGGTGGCAGTCCGGTTGGAGTCATAGGGGGGGCACTGGGGTTATTCCAAGGGTTGGAAGCCGGCCAGCCCTGCGGAGGCTGCCCGGGCTGCTGGCCAGGCTTGGTGCTGCTCACTTTGGAGGTTTTAGCAGGCGACTGGTCTGGTAAAGCATCTGCCAACTGAAAGACAAAGCGCCGGTGAGAACGGAACGTGCCCGCCGGAGTTCCCAGCTGCAGACATCCCCCCACCACGTGGCTACATCCCAGCTGCCGGAGCGGCAGGAGAAGAGCCCTTGGTGGCTGCACAGAGATGATTACATTCATTTTTGTGCAGCTCCTATCACTAAGGCAGCAGAGACATTCTGACAGGCCGCAGTTAAAAACCCAGAGATAAAAGGTGACCTACCACACGGAACAACAGGCAACTGCAGCACAAACCTGAAAACATTTTCCTAGATTTCCATTACAACTATCCTGATGCCATTAAAGCACAGCTCTTTTGTTAATATCACAGGAGAGAACCCAGGAGGCACCCAGCAGCTTCCGAAGTTTAGTCCAGGGATTGCTACATCTACCCAAAAGGAAAACACCACGACTGTGATACAGAGGAAATCTCTCAGCTGTCAGCTCCCCTTTTCCTTCAAAAAACTGTGTCAGCTTTTGGAATAATCAACACAACTGGCTGATCTTCAGGAAAGAAAAACTGTTACTTACCGAAAAATCATCAGTTCCAGACATTGTGCTGAAAAGTAAGGTGAGATAAAGTGAAATTTGTTGAAAATAATAAAGGTATTTTTAAGCAAGACTTCATGAGACATCTACATTTGTCTCATTCAGAGCACAGCAAGTGCTGAACTGGCAGCAACTCTTGGTGCCTTGGTTTCAGTGCCTCTGGCCCACACCAGGTCCTGGACCACGGATCAGGGTGATCAGTGCCTGTGTCTGCTGGGACACCTGTGCCCAGGTGTTGCTTTGGGGATCCCCGGTTAGTGAGGTAATGCGAATAAATTTTCTCTTTGTGTTTTAGCCCTGCATTTGTGGCTGTCCCAGCTGCCTCCCTGTGCTCACAGAGCAACCCAAACACCTTTCTCTGGATTAAGTTCCCATGAAACGGAAAGTCCTGAGCCTCCACCTGCCTCAGCTCAGCCAGGTGCAACACAGGATATAAATAGGTCACATTGCAATAGGAAAAAATATTTTAAGCATTCATATGGAATATATGGAGCCTGCCCAGACAGGGAGGCCTGGGAAAGATTCCAGGTGTTCTCTAAACTGGGATTTGGAAAAGGTATAGCAGGATTCTTGTGGGGGAAGTCAATGCATCTAAACCAAAACATGATTGTCGCTATTGGGGCGGCCACGACACACAGGGACAGTGCCTCTTTCAAGGGCCAAAAAGCCATTTATTAAACAAAGCAGCCTCTTTTATACACCTTTTTATGTTATCATTCGTGTTACATATTCACTGGCTGCTAAACTACCGCAATAGGCTCATTGGCTATTACTAACTACAACATACTACCATTGGCTACCTACAGCATAAGCATTCAAGCATTCAAAAAAATAACAGGTTTGGGTATGTTGCTGTTTTCTCCTTCTACTGTTTAACTTTCTTGCTTCTGTTGATACTACATTCTCATGGGTAAAAACTAATTGTTTTTCTTCTCACTGACTTTCTCACAGTCCTTCTCTAGCCAAAGTAACAGGCCTGAGCCATAATTTTACAAAGGCAACAAGGCCTTCATTTTATAAGGTTTTACTTAAATACCACACATGATTAAATCAGAGAATCATGGAAGGGACCTTACGGACCACGTAGTTCCAACCTCCTGACATGGGCAGGGACACCTTCCAAACCCATCCAACCTGGCCTTGAACACTTACAGGGATGGGGCAGCCACAGCTTCTCTGGGAAACCCGTGCCAAGGCATCACCACCCTCAAAATTCTTCCCAATATCCCATCCAGCCCTGCCCTCTGGCACTGGGAAGCCATTCCCCCTTGTCCTGTCACACCAGGCCCCTGTCCCCAGTCCCTCTCCAGCTCTCCTGGAACCCCTCTAGGCCCTGCAAGGGGCTCTGAGCTCTCCTTGGAGCCTTCTTGTCTCCAGGTGAGCACCCCCAGCTCTCCCAGCCTGGCTCCAGAGCAGAGGGGCTCCAGCCCTTGGAGCATGTTCATGGCCTCCTCTGGACTTGCCCCAATAGGTCCATGTCCTTCAGATGCTGGGGACCTCAGAGCTGGAATCCCCACACAGATCTTATGGCCAGAAATAAAAGAACTATAGTTTGCTAATGGTTTATCCTCCAATTTTTTCAGAACACACCAAGGGCAGGGGATGCTCTTATTTACGTTCACCAATTCCAGTAACTGACTATAGAGGTGTCACTAATATGTATCCAACTTCCAACCTCTCCATACTTCCAAGGAGCACTGAAAATAGGGACCAATGAGCCATATTAACAAATAACCAGAGGTGAGGAACTGTTAAGAAGATGAGCAAGACCAGCCAGAAATTTTTAGGGGAGAGTGTAAGAGCCAGAAAGGAATGTAAGAGGAGGAAGAATGCAAAAGAGATGCCAAGAGTACAAATATTACTGCAAGGTTAATTCCCACAAAACACAATCTTTGTATTCGCCTTGCTCATGGCGAAGAACTGACTTCTAAGACAGAGAATGGTCTCAGGGATGGAGGTGTGTACAGAAAGCCTGGATCAAATAGGTTCATAAGCTCCCTTAGCTTAATATGTATTCATATTATTTACATTATATTATTTATACATTCATCTCTGAAACTGTACTGTAAATTTATTATTATCTACACAATTTCCTAATGTTAGGACAGTTCTGGATCAGAACAAGGGGCCATTTAGCTCAGCATCCCATTTTATGTTAACAATGACCAGTAGAGAAGAACAAGAACAGGAATGACACTCACCCCCCAACACTTAGCTTAGCTTAGACACTTCCTAAGCTGTACACAATTTCTATGGAGTAATAACCCTCAAATAATTCCTTTTTTACTAACACATCCAGTTTCCTCACTTAGATGAGGGGATGTCTCATTTGCCCACTTCAGTGCTGTTCCTACAACACCCACTGGCAAGGAACTCCACAGGCTGCTATTTGTTGCACAAAAGCCACCTCCTTTTTTTGTTCTAAACCTGGATTTTACTAGTTTCACTTGTTGGTCCTCCATTCTTGCAGCTGAGGAAATCAGCAAGTCTATTCTTATCCACCCTGCCCATGCTGATCATTATCCTACAGATTGTTATCATTTTCTTTCAGCTGTCCCTTCTCCAGGCTGAGCTCCAGCTCATTCCCCTGACCCTTGTCCAGCAGCTATTCCATACCTTTCATTATTCTCCCTGCCTCAATTTGAGGCTTTTCCAAGTCTTTTGTATCTTTTGGGATGAATGACAAGAAAGAAACACAGAGAATTGAAGATGTGGGATAATAATTGATTTATACAGTATCATAATTATGCTCTGGTTTGTCTTCTATTTCCTTCCTGATACTTCTTAATTTTTCAGCTGCTTTTTGATCCCCATGGAACTGACACTTCCATGGCAATATTTCACTCCTCAGTGTCAAGGGTCAGCCCAGCATTTTATATGTGAAATTATATGCACCGCTCTACATTTATCTACTCTGAATCACAGCAGATTTATTGCCATTGAATTATTTCTGCTGATTTATTACCCAATCCTTACTTTCCTGAATGGCTTTGTATCAACAAGACACTGTTCATCTCATTTCCCAAGTTATTTATGACCACACGGAACAACCCAGACCTCTGTGGAAACACAGTGAACTTTTCAAGGTACACCTAATAATTTAAAAAACTCTTTTAAGAAATACCTAGTAATTTAAATAAACCTTTTAAGAAGCACCTAATAATTTAAATAAGCCTTTTAAGAAATAAGTATCTACAAAGTTGATGGAATTCAGGGCCTAACTGCATGAATAAAAAAGTTTGTTAAAACTCCAGTATCAATTTGTAACAGCAGTAGTTCTTTCAAGTAAGGAGTCTTTGTCTCAGATGAGGGACATGTTCAGATCAAGAACTATTTGTTTAAAATTGAGAAACCAACTGAACTACATCAGGGAAGTAGTTTCTGCTCCTGTTATTAACAGCTCAGCTGTCTGAGACATATCTACCAGAAACTCAATTTCTCTTCAAGAAATATCTCTTCTGCTAAGAATTCATTAATACTTGCAATTAACCACACTCAATAACTTGGCAGGTGCTTTTTGGTAGAAGATATTTCATATAACCCCAAAAATAAAGGAAACCAATCATTAATACAGAGACAATTACAAAAAAATTTTTACATAAGTGAACAGGTAATAATAATAATCATCATCATAATCAGGTTATCAAAAAACACCACCAAAACAGGTCAAGAGAATCCTCATTTCTTTAGGCAGATGGAGAGATGGGATAAGACCAACTGAAAAACAGATCTATAACAGATTGAAAAAAGTCCACAGAAGAGGCTGAACATTTGCTGCGAGGGAGAGAAGGAAGAGAAGAAATGAAACTAAAGGAGAACTCAGAAGAAAATCCTGGGATCTGTCACAAAAGTGTCAGGGAGAAGTAAATTCAAGTCAAGCAGTGGGTGAACACGGTTGAAACAGGCCTGCTTCCCAAATATCAACTAATATCCCCAATATCTGTTAGCAGATCATTCCCAAATATTTCTGTGCCATGAAAACGAAGGGAACAATTCTACTGCATGATTTATGGGGGGGGGGGCCGGGGGGGTGGGGGGGAAAGTAGTTAAGCACAGCTTATAATGAGATTTAGTGGCTTTTTTACTTTGGCAAGCAGACAAGAGCAACATTTGTTGGCAACATTTGGGATAACTGAGCCCATGCCAAGCATGTCAAGGATCCTCTTGCAGACAGGACGGCCTATTTCAGGGATGTTTTTTAAACAGACATTTAATCTGGGCACTGCCACCTTCATTTCATAAAAAAGAAACTGAAATTACCCTTAACATTCAGACAACATATGAACTCATCTGTACTTAGATCTGGAATCTATATTCCATTCAGGTTGTTCAACACTAGTTAAAGAATTTCAGTCAAAACCTTACAGGAATACCAACTATATTAATACAATTATTGCCCAAGGCATTCACATGCTCACAGATCAGACTCAGAGACAGTGTCAGACAGAAGACCTCCAAGTAACTAAATTTTAAAGTCCCCCCATGTCACACTTTGGCTCAAGATTTTAGAAAAAACCCCACACAGAATGGGGGCTTGATGAGATTTTGAGAGTCATCAGGATTAACAAATGGACTCCTGAATTAACCAATTATTTCTTGAAGCCTTCCTAGTGCACAAGCATTGATATGAGCAGAGAAAAACTCATCAATGTAACAGACATTTACTCTGCCACATTTAAACTCTACTCCAAATTATCTTTCCTGGAGTTGGGATGAAGAAAGAGAAAAGGAGGAGGGTTCAGGAGTTAAAGTCATTTGGCAGGGAGCAGAAAGACAACAGAGCTGGCAGCATTCAGTGAAGTCCTGTTTGCATCCACTATGCTGTAGGATAAGATTTCCTTTGTTTTCCGAAGGCCAACGCCCCTGGAAACATCTCCAGCTTTCCAGAAGCCCAGAGCCTGCCAGCTCCAGCTGTGCTGGTCAGGGCATCACCTCTCAGCCACCTCTGAGCACATAAACGGCCAGAAGCACAAAACTGAAGTGAGGGATGGTGAGAGATGACCAATGCCTGCAAAAAAAAGGCTGCCAGGAGCTGAATCCCTCTCACCCTTTATCCTGAAGAGCCATGAGAGGCAGGAAGGACTTCACTGCACCTGCCCAGAAATGATACCCTGCAAAACCTTCAGGCCACAGGCCAAGGCCTCCTGGACATCCATGAGCTGCTCCCAAAAGTTACCAGCAGGTAGGTGAGACGAGCGAGGCTGCCGTGCTCATGCTGCGCTGGGAAGAGAGAAAGGCTGGGAAGCACAACTCCAACACGGCTCTGGCAGGAGAGCTCCTCCAGCAGCGCTCACAACCAACTGGTGGCTTTCAGAGAGGTCTGTGAAACGCCTGTTCCTGGAAGCGTGGTGCTACGTGTGCCGTGCTAAATCCGTCCTACTAAACAGCTTCCGCAACAAACCAGCTCCACGGTGGTTTTTTGAGCTCTAAACCCTCTTGGATTGCATCCATCTCACTGCAACTATGGGTGTAGTAGCAATTTTCCCATGCTTTTGCCTTTCCTGGCTTTTATCCACCATCAGTCCTTACCAACCCTCGTTAGGAAGAGCTGTCCAAAGCACTTCTTCTTCCTTACCCAAAACTCAGCATCCACTGCTTTCCTATTTTTTTTGAGTTGTTTGACATTTTTCCAACACTTGACGTGCCAGATTTAGTTCCTGTCTCCAAGATCATCTTTCAAACACAGAAAAAGGTTTTCTGGATGCAACAGGCTGTGCTGCATTTCCACTGGGTGGCACGGCTGCCTCGGCAGAGAGGTTCCTTTGTCACTCTAACATGACTAATTCCTACCAGCATAACCTCATCTACAACAGGATTTCTGCCCACATAAGTGTAACTACCCAACATAGCACACGGAGAAAATGGAAGAGACACCAAATCTTTGACAGCTTCTAAATGTTTTCTAAAATATGCAAATTTCTGCAGCTTCAGGCATTAAATATCAACACTTCAGAGCTGGCCTTTATAGAATCCCAGAATGGTTTGGGTTGGAAGGGACCTTAAAGATCATCTCATTCCACTCCCTGCTATGGGCAGGGACACCTTCCTCCACTAGGCCAGGCTGCTCAAAGCCCTATCCACTTCCAGGGATGCGGCAGCCACAGCTTCTCTGGGAAACCTATGTCAGGGCTCACCACCCTCACAGCCAAGAATTTCTTCCTAATATCCCATCTAACCCTGCTCTCTGTCAGTGGGGAAGCCATTCCCCCTTGTCCTGTCACTCCATGCTCTTTAAAACAGTCCCTCTCCATCTTTCTTGCAGACTCTCTTCAGGTACTGGAAAGCCACAATTAGATCACCCCAAAGCCATTTCTTCTCCAAGCTGAGCCACCCCAGCACTCTCAGCCTTTCCTCATAGGAGAGCTGCTCCAGCCCTCTGATCATCTTGGCGGCCTCCTATGGCCCTTTCCCCATCTTTAATGCCTCCCCAGTGCTCAGATACCATAAAATAATTTGGTGTGCCCTGGGTCTTTATCCATTGGGAGAACAAAGTTAATTGACAAACTAAATCAACAGCTACATCATCAGTGGCTATGAGAGATTTGGGGATATTTCTGCCCCTTTCCCTGTCTGTTATGACTGAAAAAATGACAAAGATCAGTATTCAGATCTTCAGGACAAATTTCATTAAGACCGAGAACCAAATTGTGGCATTTGCTATAAATTACCAACTACCAAAAAGAAAATAATTCTTCAAAACAGAGATCCTGGCAGTTTCCAAGACCTGTAAAATACAAAGCCACAAGGATCTACGATCTGTGCCAGCTCTTCACCCTTGTCAGGCCATTCAGTTTCACAGCTGCCTCCCCACCAAGGCCAGACCTGATCCCTTCATCTGGTCCCCAAACCCAGCCAAATGGTCCCACACCCGGCAGACACAGATCACAAGGAGGTGCCTTGTTCATGTGCCAGCTGTGACACAAAGTCAGGGCAGAACACAGAGCCTCCCCTGCCAAAGATTCCTCCTGTCCACACCACACAGCCCTGGGAATCCTGAAAAAGATGTATTAGTCCAGCAGCTTGGAATGATTAAAACTGATCTTTCAGAGTTGCCTCTAAATTATCTTGAGAGCTACAGAGCCTCACATCACAGAATCCTAGAATGGTTTGGGTTGGAAGGGACCTTAAAGCTCATCCCTTTCCACCTCCTGCCACAGGCAGGGACACCTTCCACTAGCCCCGGTTGCTCCAAGCCCCATCCAACCTGGCCTGGAACTCCTCCAGGGATGGGGCAGCCACAGCTTTCCTGGGCAGTCCCTGTTCTCCTCTCAAGCATTATCAGCTTAATTACTGTAATTGTTTTAAGTGAAATAAACACACTGACTCTGAGGAGTGGCTATCAAACAGCTTCACTGCAGGGTTTTGGTGTGTCACCCCCAAACAAAACACCAAACCCATGTGTCACATTCCAGCTGTAACCTCACCGCTGACACACAAACCCACACACCCTTCTGCTCCTTAGCAGAGCCTCTTTCACAGGAAAACCACTTCTCAAGATTCACACCTGGCACCTTTCACATCTTCATCTGGCACTGTTAAAACGGACTTGAATGAACTCAAGCTTCAAGAATACCCAAACTGCTTTCCAGGACTGGCCTGATATTCACCACATATTTCCTTCAGCTATACCGATCTCCACAGGTCCTGGGAAGGGCAGTTTCAGGGCGTGTCATTTTGGTTTCAAAAAGACAAAGCACTTACTTCTGCTCATACACACCACTGGCAGTAAGGCTGAATACCATCAGATCAGCACCGTTTTCCACGTAATTGACCTGGAAACAAGTTTTCCATCAGAAATAAAACCTGTCAGGCAGGCAGCGCTCGGGGGGCACAGATACCACGCAGTGCTGGCCCTCCCATGTAAGTCAGCTGCCTTAAATACGTTAAAATTTGATAAACCAACTTCTCATCAACTCTGAAAAACTGGATTTCCTGAGCTCTTTTTTAGAGAGGAAGCTTTAAGTTAAAGTCACTTATATGTAATCCACGCTCACTGATGTGCTCATTAATAGACTACGACCACACAATACAAAAAAAAAGCCGAACAAATATTTAACCCAGCCAAGACAGCGCCACCAGCGCTACAGAGCCACCAGGCCCCGCCACAAGCGACCCCCGGTGCTCTGCAGGGACCAGCACCGCCCGCCCCCCGCAGGCGGGGCGGCACCTCCGGGATGTCTGAGGCGCGGCGCGGCGGCTCCCCGGCCGCAGCCCCCCCGCCCTCCCGCGCTCCCCGCGGCGGCGCAGGGCCCGTGCTGGCGGCGGGGCCGGGTCGCGGTACCTGTGCGGGGGGAGCCGGCGCAGGCCCGGAGCGACGCGGCGGCCGCAGCTCCACCGCCACCGCGACGGGCACCGGAACCGGAACTGCGTCACGGCGGCCACGCCCACACCGACACACCGGAGGGGCGCGCTTGGCCACGCCCCTCTATGGCCGCTGCGTCACAGGCACCGCCCACCCCGGGGTGGACACGCCCCCCACCGTCTGCAGCGCGCGTCACAGACCACACCCACCCACGCGGCCACGCCCACGCGTGTCCCCGCCCACACGCGCCGAGCCATAGGCCACGCCCCCCGCCGTTAGGCCACGCCCCTCCGCCGTTAGGCCACGCCCCCGCCCGCCCATCACAGCGGCGCTGTCTGGGTGGGGTCACGTGACAGCGAGCGCGGCCCCGCCCTTTCGCGGCGCGCGGCAGCCCCCCCCCCCTCCCCCCCCCCCCCCCTCACGCGGTCACGTGATGCCCTCCCTGAGGGGCGGGCGCGGCCCGTGAGGGGACTCGGCTCGGGGTCCCTCCGGAAATGTCCCTGGGGCTCCGAGAGCTGCTGTTAAAAAGCGTTTCACCACCATTTTCACCGCTGCCGTTAAAAAATAAAAAAAAAAGTAGTAGCTTGATTTGTCGCCCCCCTCGTCCGTCAGTCAAAACCTGCGCCGTGCAGTTCAAGACGAGCAGCAGAAACCAACAAAGCAAAGCGCTTGCGTTTCTGTCCCTTGAACAGAAAAACAAGTCAAAATATTCTCCGTGTTAAAAAGAGGTATCAACTTAACCACTAAGAAATTAAAATATTATTCCTATGTACAAGCTAAATTGCCATGAACGGTTCCAGTAAAAGCTCCAAGAACATTGGTTTGTTCAGACCTACAGCCAACAGCTGCCAGCACAAATGCTGCAGCAGAAGCTGCACAACTCCTGTCATGTTTAACACTGTAATTAATAATCATATAAACAGCTGATTCTCATGGATCTATACGACTGCTGAAAATCTAATTCTGATTTTCTTCTCACCCAGTAGGAACAAATGAAGGCAATCCTGACAGCTCCAACAATTCCACCATGTTCCTGAGAGCCTTGTCCAAACTCCCCTTGACCTCTGTCAGCCTTGGGGCCATGACCACTGGCCTGGATTTCCCCTCAGCTTGCACAAAATCCCACCAAATTTTCATTTTAAGTTATCCCAAATCATCCAGTTTTCATGTTCCAAACCTAAAGCTGCACCTGAAATCTGGATTTTCCCTTTGCCCTCTCCCTGTGTCCCCAGCCCCCGTGGCAGGGCCCAAACACGCAGTGTGATTCCCTGCCCTGCCCTTCCCAGCTATGGCACTAATCCTGAGCCTTTCCATGCCCAGATAATTCCATTAAACTCAGCAGAAACGTGGGCACAGGCGATGCCCAGCACATGCCGACCCGGCCGCTGGCACCCTTCCCTTGGGAGTGAGCATCTATTTGTGCTTTTCAAGGTCATTGTTTGGCCGCTTCTGAAGTAACAGGGAAAACGCAGCAGCAGGAGCAGGAGCCGGGCGCTGGCAGCCCAGAAACTGCCGGTGTCCTGGGCTGCATTCCCAGGAACGTGAGCAGCAGTGAGAGGGGGGAAATCTGCCCCGCTGCTCCACTTCCCTGAGACCCTGCTGGAGTGTTGTGTCCAGCTCTGCGGACCCCAAAATCAGAAGGAGGTGGATCTACTGGAGCAAGTCCAGAGGAAATCATGGAGATGCTCCAAGGGCTGGAGCCGGGCTGGGAGAGCTGGGGGTGTTCACCTGGAGAAGAAAAGGCTCCAGGGAGAGCTCAGAGCCCCTTCCAGGGCCTAAAGGGGCTCCAGGAGAGCTGGAAAGGGACTGGGGACAGGAGCCTGGAGTGACAGGACAAGGGGGAATGGCTTCCCAGTGCCAGAGGGCAGGGATAGATGGGATATTGGGAAGAATTTTGAGGGTGGTGATGCCCTAGCACAGGTTTCCCAGAGAAGTGTCTGGGAAGTGTCGAAGGCCAGGTTGGATGGGGCTTGGAGCAACCTGGGCTAGGGGCAGGTGTCCCTGCCCATGGCAGAGGTTTGGAACTGGGTGGTCTTTAAGGTCCCTTCCAACCCAAACCATTCTGGAATTCTATGGTAGCTGTAACAGGCATGAAACTGCAATATTTGTACTGACTGATTTTCATAAATAATTATTACCAAAACTAAATGGGCATTTGCTATAGACCCCACCCTATAAGGACATGACAACCTGCCCTCTGAATTTAAATAAAAGCCATGGAAAATTTAGGCTGACTTCACAGCTCTTTCACAATTGCCTTTCTGAGTCCAGCGATCACTGGGAGTTCCTGTAGGAACAGCCTTTTCGGCGTGCCTCATTGGGAGAAATGAGCAAATAAGAATGAAATCAATTCTCCTCCCAGCTGTGTTCAGGGCACCTTTGCTTTTCCACGCTTGAAAGGGCAGTGTTGTGAGCGGCTGCTGCTGTGTCCTGGGCTGCCAGTGGTGACAGCAGGAGTCCCCAGAGCTTGATGCTTCTTCCTGAACAATCTGGTAGTTAGAAACCTTAATTAATGAGCAAAACATGCAGCCGACAGCAGTGGTGATGTCTCACTCTAAATATCAGACTGGGACTGCAATAGCACCTTTTAATCAATAATCTCACCAGCCAACCTCACCAGGCTTCACGTTAGGATCACACAGTATGTAGAAGCAGAAAAGGAAGATGAATTTTTGATTTTTTTCCCCTCCTTTGGGCAAATGCAGCTCTTCAGCTGTGTATGTGTATATGCTGAAGGCTGCAAAACAAATCTCAGAATGGTTTGGATTGGAAGGGACCTTAAAGACCATCTTGTTCCAACCCCATGCCATGGGCAGGGAGACCTTCCACTAGACAAGGTTGTTCCAAGCCACATCCAACCTGGCCTGGAACACTTCCAGGAATGAGGCAGCCACAGCTACTTTGGGCACCCTGTGCCATCATGGAATTTACATTCAATTGATTCATCTCAGTGCCAGAAATAGGTCTTGGGAGGGGCTACCACCGAGCCCTGGCCCCATCCTATTGGAAGATGTTACTTTGCACACTAAATTATGTAATGAAAGAAACATTGGGATGAAATTGTGAATTTAAATTATTCAGAAAGGCTGTTTGGTGTAATAATGTGAGGGCAGTTCTTTATTACAGGCCTGCATTGCAGAGCCTGTGCTGCTGCCTGTGTGCTACAAGTATTGGCCACTCTGTTTTTAGCTCAGCTTCATGTAAATATTTGGATTGGAAGGAAGCTCTGGTCTAACTTCTGTCTCAAAACAGGGATAGCTGTGAACCTTGTCTGCGTGAGTTCTGAGTGTCTCCAAAGTCGGAGATTGCTCAACCTCTCTGGATGTTCCATCCCTAAATACAGCCCCTGTGAGTGCTGCCATTATTCCCTGCACCCTGTCAGACTTTCCCTTGCTTTACTTGTGGCTTGTCCTCCTGCCATGTACCTCTGCCCACTCAGTACCACCCGCCTGGATGGCTGGAGGCTACTCTGAGGTCCTTCCTACCCTCTCTCCCAGCTCAAAAATACAATTTCCACAGCCTTTCTTCATGCTCTGGCCCCCAACTGTGCCAGTGGCCCCTGCTGAACTCCCTCCGGTTTCAGCATCTCTCTTGTCTTTCAGTGACAAAATTGGGCATAATTGCCTGCCTCAGCCTTTGTTTTGGGGTAAAAGACCAACAGACAATACTTAAATTGTCCAGTTCAGTACTTTTCAGGGACAATAACACAGATCTCGAGTTGTGACAGGCATCAGAGGCAGGGAACTTTATCACACCCGGAGGGCTGTTCATGCTGTGAACAGTAAATTCAAAGGAACAATAACAATATCTTTGTTGTACCTCCCTTTTACATCAGCCAGTCAGGAGGAACAACACACAGTGGAGGCATCACTTTGCTATCCAACCCGAAAATAAAAGGTTTTTTTTAACAAGTTTAAAATTCTGGACTGTAACGTCAGCTTTCATTAAGGAAATGCCAGTCTCTTGCTGATGGGCTGGAACAGTGAGATATAAGATATTAATCTTCAGTTCCAGTGCTGATTCTTACAGGGCGATGTCACTTGCTTTTCTATTCATGCCTCAGTGTGCTCTGTGAACATCAAGTGCTCTGAAGAATTAGCTGAGCCACCCTGAAGCTAGATTTTAAAGGATACCAGATGGTATGTTCAGTGCATGTGGTAAGCTTTTATATGCTTTTCCCCTATGGCCAATCACTGACTGATCATTTATTTCAAAACTCTCATAAAATAAATCACTTTGAAAATGACGCTGTCTCTAGTTAATAAGTGCTCTTCCTCAAAGCAGAGGCTTGTTGCCATGAAGATAAAATCATAAAACTGGTTCAAAGTGCATCGGGATGGCAAATTCACCCTATTGAGGAAAGGAGATATAAACTGGATTGAACTGGAAAGGAAGCATAGCTGTCTGTTTGTTGTGAAATTATGAGCAGGTGAACTGTCACTAAAGACACTTCGACAGTCACTTTGGTACTAACACATGAGCTTTCTGTGACAAGGAGTGAATTTTTTTGGGTACATTTTCTTCCCACAGTGGTGGATATGTAAAGCCTTGATCATGTGTCAAGTTACTGTGTGAGTTTGTTTTCAGGTTTTGGAGTTAGTGATTATGTCTGGCAGCAGAAAACAGAGCTCTCTTCACTTTTTTTTTCTTCTTTTGTGAATAAGAAGTAGGAAATTCCTCTGTGGGTGACAGCAATGGAATCCACTTCATCATCTGTCCTCTCAGAGAGGTGCTCACCTTCTCCTCACCCCCAAATTGAGAACCACAGTTTCCTGGAGCTATCCAAACCTTTGTCACTACTCTCTGTCACGGAATCACAAAATCATTTAAGTTGGAAAAGACCTCCAGGATCATTGAACCTGTGACTGTCACCACCTTGTCAACCAGACCAGAGCACTGAGTGCTACATCCAGTCATTCTCTGAACATGTCGAGGGACGATGACTCCACCACTTCCCTGGACAGCCCTTTCCAGTGTTTAACCACCCTTTCTATGAAGAAATTCCTTCTGATGTCCAAAATTCCTTCTTATTCCTCCTTCTGATCCCCTCCTGCCCTTCCCCTTTGCTCCACATGCCCAATCCCAGAGCGTGGCTCCCAGCATGGTGTTGCAATCCTCAGAGCCTCTCAATGAGTTGTGTGACATTTGCTGTCTGGCTGACAGCCATGGCTCCAGCCGGCAGATGATAATATAGAATTATGGCCCTTCGTTCTCTGAAGGATCATGTTTTCAAGTGCTCAGTGCTGTGGAGAAAAAGCTGGAAAAATTCTTCATCCAAAAGCTTGAAAAGCAGATAAAAGGATCCCTTATTTTATATCACTCTGATGTTGCAATTGTAAACGAAGCTCTTTTTTTTTGGAGAGGGAGGAGCAGGAGGTGAGGAGTAGCTGGCTGTGGAGGCTTTGCCCTGGCAGTGAGGGCAGGGTTGATTTTCCTCGTGGCCCAGATGCTCTGACAGATATAAACACACAGACACATTCACACATCCCTGGGGAAGTGATTTTAGAATAGTCACAGTGGGACAGCCCAAAGGTCCAGCTGGCATCATGACTGTGGGCAGCACCAGGTCCTCAGGAAAAGGAGAAAGACAAAGAACGTGGAATGATCCTCCCCTTGCCAAGCCTCCAGGCCCCTGGCAGTTGGCACTCTGGGGTTACATCTGCAGCAGCAGCCGTGGGAGACCCACCCAAGGCAAGGCTGTGTGACAGTGCCATTTGTACCATGGGATGCCTGCTGGTGATCTCTGCTATCCTGTGAGCAGCTCCCAGCAGGAAGGATGTGCCTGGATTGCTAAAATCTCAATCACTCCATTTTTCATCACTTCCCCGTGACACCATTTGTGGCTGTATCTTCGTGCCTCATTTTTATCTTTCTGTGTTGGGATCCATTTGCTCACTGGGAGACACTTCCGTGCTCGGGCACTTTTCTCTGCAAACCTCTGAGGGCCTTTGAGGTCTGGTTTTGCCCAGCCACTGACACGAGCCTTGGGGACACGGGTTAGTGGTGAATATGGCAGTGCTGGGATAACAGTTGGACTCAGTGATCTTAGAGCTTTTTTCCAACCTAAATGATTCTAGGATTTTATACATGAAATTAAATGCTCGGTACCGAGTTGGTCGTGTCTCTAGTTCAGATGTGTATTGATGGTGTGGCCATACTGGCAAGGTCGATGTTCCACTGATGGGTGCCAAAGAACACATTTACAGGCAAATGGCTTGTAGTAATGCAGGGAATGAGGCACGGAAGGATCGGAAGGATCGTTTGAGCTCGTGAAAGATCTCTAAGTCATTGATGTGACAAAGGTGCTACTGAAGGGCATGTGATGAATTATCGACAAGAGTATCGAGTGAAAAACACTGTGCAAAGCGCTACATCCAGAGCTGATCCAGGGGGGTGTGGCAGCATGGGCTGAGCTGCATTCTCCGCTTTCCTGATGTTCCTCTGTTAATTTCAGTAGTTTTCGGAATCTCTCGGGGTGGGAGAATTTTCCCACAACACTTCTTCACTGAACTGGGGTGGGCATTTACCAAGTGCCTGATGCAGCTAAGGGAGTTTATTCTATTCCAGGGCTGAGTTTTGTATCTTACCTCTACCCTCCCTGCGCCGGGCCAGGATTTGATGGCTGCAATTCCCTTGTCAGTTTTGGGCTACCCCATCAAAAACCCCCGAATTTCACCCACTGCAACTTCAAACAGTTAAACCTTGTCCCATCAGCTAATAGCCATTTAATGCTCCAAGAAATTCTGTGGGAATAACACCCATGCTATTCCTCCTCCTTCTCTTCAGCTTTCAGGCCCTGATTAAGCAAATAGCTTAAGTGCCGGGCTGAAGTGATGCCTTTTAGTTGCTAATGCCATGCAAAAATGCCCTGAGAATAAAGCAGTTTTCATGATCACTGTTAAGAATCCGCTTCCTTCTTTGGGTCTTATTTTTCCATCAGCCTGCTGGAAGAGTACAGCCAGAAAACAGATTAGCCCGGGAAGGACTTCTCAACTAATAAACAAACCGCAAATACACTTCTTAGTCACATTTTAGGTCAAATGGATTTGTCAAGTAAATAGTCACCCAACTATGAAGGAGTCCTATAAATAAATGAGACTTACATATTTTTAATATCTGCCTGACAGAGATCCTTTAAAGTGCAAATAGAGCTGGAATTAACTGAAGTCAAGATCGTTTCCAGAGTCATTAAAAAAAAAAAAAGAAAGAAAAGAAAACAATAATTTGAACTTTTTAACCTTGGGGTTGTTTCCAGCCACATCTCTCACGATGATAATAAATTCAGAAAATTCCATGAAAATCTCTATTCTTTGGATTCTTGAGGCATTTAGCATAATGTTCTCAGTTCCTCTTTCTCATATGAAAACAGGAAGAAATTATGCAGGATAGTAGCTGTTTAAATACTAGAAATTCCCCCTGGGGAGAATTACAGCCATTTCAGTGATAAATTGCAAGTGAGATAACGGAAGGTTTGGAATGAGCCTGATCCAAACTTCATTTCCAAGCCTCCTCGCTGATTTCAGGGCTTTTTGGATGAGGTTTGAGATGAGAAAGTCTCAACCCTGCTGAGTTTGAGTGGCAGGTTTGTCTTTGTGCTGGTTTACCCTGGGGAGTTCTTGTTGAAGCAGAGCAAAATAATGTCAACCCAGCACTGGATTTTTTTGCATGGAAATCCTACATCTAGAATTCATCCCGAGTCCTCCCAGCAGCCAGGCTGCTCTTCCCCCTCCTGAGCAGAGCCTTACAGCTCCAGGCTGTGAGTGAGCATCATTCCTTACCTCAGCTCTCCCTGCCTGGGGGCCAGCACTCCTCGGGTGAATGTTTGCAATATTGTCTGAAGAAAGAGATTCCAAATCCCCACCGTAAGATCTTTGCCCACCCTCAGGGGCGAAGGCATCCTAATTAATTAGCAGGAATACTCCTCTCTCAGCCGTTTAGAAAGCAAAGGGGCTGACTGTTGTGATAAAGTGCACGGCAAAACATCCCGGGCTCAGCTCTAACAGCATCGCAGGGATCTCAGGACATAATTGCCTTGTTATTTTCGTGCTCCCCAGGGCTGTGCTGGAGGCAGTTTAGCAGAACGGGCACTTAAAAAGTGCCTCCAGCAAACTCCGCTCCCCGCTGCCTGCTTTCCCAGATCCCTCGTTGCCTTTGCTCCGCTTGGCAGAAGCTCGTTTTCCTCCTCCTCCTCCTCCTCCTCTGGGAAATTCCCGTCCTTTGATTCCCCATCCCATGACTGCAGCCCCGGCCTTGGTTACTGCGCTGCTGCAGAGCCCGCCCGCTTCCACCACCGCTCCTGGAGCCATTTATTGTTTCCCATTCTGAATTTCTTCGGGACGTGGAGCATCTCCTTGGTTTGGTTTCAGGGTTGGCAGCACCGAACGCCTATTGCAACACAAATAACATGAATAACACCTCTCGGTGATATTCCAGCCCGGTGTCACAGCGCCCAGGCCGGCTGGTGACCTGAGAAAACCAGTCTTGTTTGGGACCGTGTCACACTCCTTCCCTCGGCGCTACTTTAGCTAAACACATTCTGGGAAAACCACAAGTTATGCTGCCAAAATAGCAGAGAGGACCAACTCCCCAAACAGGAGGCCTTCTCCAGCTTGAACCGCAGGTTTAATGGAGTAACAGGAGGTAAAAACAATCAGTGCAGTGCTCTTTAAACTTCTGAATATCACCTAATCACACACATTGGTTCTGAGGAACACATAGGTAGGAGCAAGGATTGAAGGATCAGACTCCAGCAAAACCATTAGGCTGAAGTGCAGTAAAAAATGAGAGGACTCTTTCCCTCAGCAAAGAATTCACTGAGGCTAGGTCTGCTAGTGCTAGAAATTACTTTTCTTTTATGCAATGTATGTATTACATGCATGCTGAAAAGTATTTTCATAATTGAAAACGAGTTGTAATTAGCAAATGAATTAAGTGCACTTTTGTGGAGATCCACTCTCATTCAATCACTGATTTGCAGTCAGTTGTTTGCAATGACTCTCCCTACTGACAGAAATTCAGACACATTATAACATTTAGCCCATAAATCCAGAATCACAGAATATCCTGAGCTGGAAGGGACACACAAGGATCATGGAGTCCACCTCCTGGCCCTGCACAGGATAGCCCCAAGAATCCCACCACGTGCCTGAGAGTGTTGTCCAGTGCAAGAATTCAGTGTTTCATTCAAAAAAACTTCAAACAATAATGCTTATTTTTATTTTGAGATGAGTAAAGCGAGCATCGATAAATTGGGCTGGCCACTGCCTGAGCTCCTCTTCCTTGAGCCTTCATTTGTGGCCACTGTGGGATACAGAGGACTCGTCCATATGGAATTTTGGCCCAGCCTGGCGTGGCCATGCACGTGTTCTGCTTTTAGAGAAAACCAAGTAAGTTTTGTATTAGAGTACAAGAAGGAATTTTGGATGCTCGTGACAGTGCTCCAGCCAGTGGGGGATGGAGGGAAGTGTACCTAGGTTTTTTTGCTTTACTCCCTCCCACTGAGCATTTCAGGTTAAGGTGGATGAGCCCCACTTGTGATTTCAGCTGTTACAGTATTAAATTTCATTTGCTAATGCCATATGTTATTTCTGTGCTAACAAATGTGCCATTTTTAGCTCATAAAGTGCTGAATGAATTTATCTGGAATAATTTCCACCCTAACATGGCCAAACATTTGGCAAACAAAGTTCCAAAGTGTGCTTTTGGGAGTTGTATTTGATGACAGTGCGTGGGTATCAAAATAATTAGGACTACAGGCCAGGGGAAGGAAGACAGAAGATTACAGAGCAGGGACACAACTCATAGCTTGGGAAGCCCTTGGAAAGAGGTGACTCCAGTTCCTCAATTTCCCTGCCTCCTCCTTCCATCTTCTCCTTCCTCCCCTTCCTTTCCCCCTCAATAACCCTGCCGGTCTGGAACCAATAAAAGGAGCACATCAGATAAGGCAAGGGATTATTTCCTTATGCCTGTGCTATTGTACGAAGCACAATATCAAGGTATTCCGTGCATCCTCCCAGCTCCTTGTGAAAGAAAGGATCCTTTTATTCCTTGGCTGGCCTTTTGTGTAGCCAAGAATCTGCTGCCCACTCAGGTAATTTGTACCAACAGATCATACCTGTGGTAGCAGAAGATCCTGTCAGGAGGGAATATCCAGCAGAAACCAGGCATTGCTCATGTGTGAGGAAGGCTGGCTGGGAAGGGGAGGAGAGCTGAATTTTTTTTTAACTCCTTTGGAGGGGGGAAAACTTGGGAAGAGGGTTTTGCTCAAACAGGGAACTTTTATAAATCTTACCTTAATAAATGTGTGTATTCTTATTGAGACAACAAAATGCCTCATCTGGCTGAGTGCTCCAGCTCACACCCACCCACTCAGTGTCCACCTCAGCTATATCTTCCCCAATAAAATATTCTTCTATTTCCCCTTTACGTGTGCCCTCTCCTTGGGCACAGGACCAAGATTCCTGGTCTACAAGGATACCAGAGCCAGCAGCATCACACTGGGATATAATTTGTCTCGGAGAGTATAAAAATGACAGGAGTGTAAAAATGACAGGATGTCCCCGTGGCCAACCCTGTGGTACCTTGGCGGCGGTGACATCTCAGGCAGCTCCCAGTCTGATGTCAGAGGTTCTGCTGTAAAGAGAGGGACAAGAACAGCCTTCAGCTTGCCCTCAGCTTCCAGCTTGCCAGGTCAAAGATGTCCTGAGGAATGAGGAATTTCGGGGGAGGTTGAAGACCACACAGAGACATGCCTTGCCAAAAGCACCAGGGTGGAGATTCCCTTTCCCACTGCTGCGAGGTCATAGCCAGCCCCACAGAGAACAGGCTCTCTTGCACCCCAGCACTTTTTTCCTTGCTTCAGCTGTTACCCCAGTTCCCCTCTCTTGCTCCTCTTTGTCCCAGTCTGGTTATCCTTCCTGCTCCTGCAGACACCCTTCCCTCAGGCTGACAGCACCCTTTGTATGTTTGTTGCATGAGAAGCTTCTGGAATAATACTACAATGCTGATAAAGAAATTAAGTTTGGGGGTGTGGGGGTGTTAATTTCTAATATGCTAAAAGCATCCAAAAAATATCCACAAACTAGAAATTACCTAATTTTGCAGCTATGCAAATGTCGTATTTGATAGAGCTATTCCCTTTTCACTGTCCCGGTGTTCTTCCTTCCCATGAGTCAGAGGATGAGAAGTTTTGGATGGTTCCAAACAACACAGCCAGTGCTCAGATTGATTATTCTTGACTAAATTTGCTTAATTTTTTTTCTTTTCCAGGCTTTGAATATCAATTAAAAGAACACAACTCTTTTGTCTTGTGTGTTGCTCCCCTCAAAATAATGAACTGTTTAATACACCAGAGGCAATTTCAAATTATCTAGTTTAATGAGGAAGGTTGTGACAGAAGATTTATTACCCTTTCTGATCTGCTAATGTATTTTCTCAACCATCCCAGCAGAACCAATCACCATATTTTCATTATACCCTCTATTTTCAGGGGTTCATTAGTTGTAGGCTAAAAATAACAGCGAAGGTCTCAGTCTGAAAGCTAATCCAATTTTTTTTTAGTTGGAAACAAAATTTGATCAGACAACTTTCTAATCATAACAGCATCAAGCATCAAGACCCTTACTAGGTGTTTTGTCCAATTTGAAACTTCATTTGGCTACGCATAAAGACCTGACCTAGAAATACAATCATGTAACTGCTAGGAAGGACAAACCCAGCCTTTTCCTGAACAAAAACATCCCATGTTAGCACAAACCATGGACTGTGGTCTAGTCCAATTGACACACATTAAAAATAAAAGGTCTGGCAATGAACCTGTTCAGCTGAGACGAACTCTAGAGATGCTCTGAGCTAGTGGCTCAACATCAGACTTAAGAGATAACTAAGACTTTTTTCCCCCAAAGAATTAAAAATAAAAATAAGGAAAATAAGATGGAAGAGCTCCTAGATAGCCAAAGGGTCTCCTACCTTGAATCTGGATTCAGTTCTTTAAGTTGGCACTTCCCAGCAATGTTGGATTATAGGACATTACATGGGCCCAGTGTTTTTTCTGCTGCATCATTTTGATAAGCAAAATCACAGGAATAACAAGAGGACAGGGAAGAGGGATCCATATTCCCAAGGCCCAGCTTTAGCAGAGGGACTCTGGCTTTGGCCTTCTACACAGGCCAGACATCCTTCCTGGGAAATGATGGTAATTATGTTGTGGGAATGTTCCTCACAGAATCATGGAATGGTTGAGGCTGGAAGGGACCTTAAAGACCATAACATTCCACCCCCTGCCATGGGCAGGGACACCTTCCACTATCCCAGGTTGCTCCAAGCCCCATCCAACGCGGCCTGGAACTCTTCCAGGGATGGGGCAGCCACAGCTTCTCTGGGCAACCTGTGCCAGGGCCTCCCCACCCTCACAGGGAAGAGTTTTATTTTAATACCTCATTTAAACCTACTCTCTGTCAGTTTGAATCCACTCCCCCTTGTCCTGTCAGTCCATGCTCCTGTAAAAAGGCCCTCTCCATGTTTCTCGTAGGCTCCCTCCAGGTACTGGAAGGCCACAATTAGGTCACCCTGAAGCCTTCTCTTTTCCAAGCTGAACAATTCAATTTCTCTCAGCCTTTCCTCATAGGAGAGCTGCTCCAGCCCTCTGATCTTGTTGTGGCAACCACAGGAGCTGTGCTTGATGCAGGCATCCCTCAGACTGGTCCCAAACCCACACTGTTCAAGGGATTCTCCCCAGCAATAAAATATCTGGAATACCCACACAAGTCCATCCATGGGGCACTTGACAGTCATTCCTACAGGATTCCCACAGGAAGATGTTTGCAATGACCTGCCTGTGGGGAGGCTGGGCTGAGCATATGTTTTGTCCAGATAACGCATCACCCAGACACCCAGGGGATTTTTAAAAGGGATATAGGGAAGTTATTGCACCTCCCGTCAGCCCCACGCTATAGATTTTACATGCATCAATTATATATTTACGTTCAAAACTCTATTATTCATAGAGTTGAGTAAACAAGTATTGATTTTTACATTGTAGCATGGATGAGTATTTCTAGTGATGCAGAGGCTCCTCTTCCACCCTCGGTACCTCTGACCTCATCGGTGCTTCCTGAGCAAGGAATATCCTTTAACAAGGAGGATCAAGTTTAAAACCAGCTGGCTGCCGCTGTTGGGGATGGAAATCAATGTGCATTTCCTTCTGAATGGACACTTCTCTGCCCACACCGCGTCATGTGCGGCTCGCGGAGATGCCGGGCCAGACAGACGCAGGCGGAAGGCAAGCGAAGAGAGGATGTGTGAAACCATCTCAGCTCACACACACAGCAGCCTCAGCTCTCCCACCTCATGGGCAGAGGCAAAGACGTGCTGCCTGTATGAATAGAGCAGAAAAAAGCAGCTTAGATGCCTTTTAAAAGTGATACTACTGCAGAGATCACATTAAACCCCTTGTGAAGGGTCTGACTCTCAGTAGGTGAGCTTGTGTCAAGATTTCTCTCTATTAAATGTTTCTCTCTATTAAATATATGATGCCACCGTGCACATTTAAGGGTGGCAGAAAAAAGTCCTCTTAACTGCATTTTCCAGTGCTCTGTTGTTTCAGAGGTTAACCAAAATCACTTACTTCATAGCTAACTTTGCTATATTGAATCAATGAACAAGTTTCTTATTGGATTTTTATTGCAGATAAAATTGACAGGGAAAATCACTAGGATATACTTAAAAATGGGAAGGAAATGTACGTTTACAATAAAAAGGTCTCTGAAGGTCTCTTGTTTCATAGGAAGGAAGCTGTCTTTATACTGCATGAACTATAAAAAATGATTAAAACTGAAGAGAGACAGGAAGCTGATAATTTGATTTATCATCTTAATGGCTATGATTCATGAATAAATAATATAATGGTTTATGTCTCTCTTGTAAAAGAAGTAGAGAAGAGCAATTTGTCTAATAAATGACTTCAAAAATTACAGCTGAGTCTTGTTTGCCACATTTGTTCTATTTAAAAAGAATGAGTGTGTATCTTATTTCTTATTACTTACTAGGACATTTGTTGTATTATTTATAAGAGTCAAAAACCTTAACTAAAAGCCACTCATCTCTGACCACAGTCTCCCATTAGCTTTAAATTCAGGAAAGAGAAAGGGATTGATCACTAGATCAATAAATCTAACCTTGGATCTGACTAAAAGCTTCCTTTAACCTCCTTCCTCCAGCATCCTTTTTCAAAATTAAAGTATCCCCGTTTTTAATTATTTAAGAGCACATCAATTTTATAGTAAGGCCCTGTATGACTGCATCATACAAGGATTTCTTCTTTATATTGGAAGCCCACCAGCATCTTTAAAAGGAAAGCATTTAAATCATGATAATTTGTTGGTTGGGTTTTTTTTTTAAGTTGGATGTGCTGCTATAGATACACATATCCAATACACCCTGGATTTCATTGAGACAAATGCTGAGAACAGGAAAATCGAGAAGAAATGTGTATTCCCAATTATCAGACACACAAACTACCCCAAGCCCATCAATGATTCTGCTGGAGCTGAAGTCGCTCCGTATCAACGGCCCCGGGCCAATGAGTGACATTGTTATAGAGCTGCAAAAAGTCATTCCAGGCAAAAGCAAACGGCAGAGGACACAATTAATGGAAAGAGTGTTTAATTTTTTTCTAAACCATCCTGTAAAAATAACATGTATATGTAGTTTGCCCAGTGTGCATCAAGAGCCTGACCATTTTTTCCGCCCTTATATCAAAATAATTTATGAAAATCAGATCTTTTTTGTACCAGAAGCTGTTCACACCAATTCAATACACTCTGTTTCCACTGTCCTGCTATGGGACAACCTTCAAAACAATTCAAAGGACATCTTGCAGACACCAAAGCTGGTTGGGTGCCCCAAAACAGGGGAGCTGTGGCCAGGGTCATCTCTGGGTTATGACCTTGCTCAACCACTGGCCTGCTGCATAGTCTTGAACACATGGGTTTTGGCACATCTCTGCACCTTTCCTTGTTCCACTTTAAAGCTTCATCCTGAAGAATGTGGGATTTCTGTCTTGGCAGAATTTGGGCTGAGAAGAGAGGCGTGGACTCCCCATCCTGGGAAGCGTTCAAGGCCAGGTTGGTTGGGACTTGGAGCAACCTGGTCTAGTGGAAGGTGTCCCTGCCCATGGCAGGGGGTGGAACTGGATGAGCTTTAAGGTCTCTTCCAATCCAAACCATTCTGGGATTCTAGAAAATAGAAGCTCTTACCCTGTTTTTGAGGCTAATTTTTAAGAGGCTTTCAAAACTGAATTCAAGGCTAAGTTACGTTCGGGTCAAGGTGTTCTAAAGTGGTGTTGGAATGAGCAGCACTGGTAGGACTACTAATGACAGCAGTGAGAGGAAAACTTTAGGATGACAGTTCTTGGCATATCGCAAAACTAGTCCACCAGTTTTATTTAAAATAGAGAGGGAAAGAAGAGAAAAAAAAAAGGTAAATGGATTTAAACAAAATAGACCTTCTGAGTTCTTCCATTTCATAAAACATGTACAGCTCATGCCATGGATCTTCCACAGACTGCACGTATAACACAACTCAGTGTAGTTAGAGACAAATGTCACACAGGCGGACAAACAAATCAGGAAAAAATAGCAGGAACTCTCACAAATCCCATTTATCAATACTTTCCACATATGATTTCTCTAAACTAATGCAATTAACTGCCCCACAGTCCAAAGGCACTATTTTTACGTGCCACACCTTCTTCCCCCAGCTGCTGTATTATATAGGTCTCCTAAATTTGGAGTGCTCAAGATGTTTTTGGGGTAAGTGATGCATCAGCTCATGTCAAAACAATGTAGGCTGCATCCAGAATGACACTGAAACACAGTGTTTTGGGGAATGACACCCCAAAAAATGTTCTCTCCTGGCCTTTCATTTTGAAGGGACAAAATCTTTGCTGGTTTTGAAAATTACAGTGGCCTTCACTAACTTCTGAAGTACAACCTTTGGTCAAACTCTAATTTTTATGGTCCTGCCATAAAAATAATGCTAATCCCTATCTAAAATGATGAGCTTTTTGCCCTAATTAGGAGTTTCTGAAAGAGAATTTTAATCAAGCAGATTGCAAGTATCTCTGACTTCACTCCAGATCTTGAAGCAGATGCTATTCCTTCATACTGCAGCCACTCAAATCCCACCATCCCACCGTGATGGGCACAGTGGACAAGAGCAGAGAAATGATGATCCCTGTTGCATCTGGAAAATGGCAGTGATGGGGTGAAAAATAGACTTAGCAATACAAAGCTGTCCTTGATAAAATACAGTTTATGCAAAAGGCAATGAATGGAAGCAGCACAAGATAAAAATTACAGAAAAAATCAGGGTCACTTTTCTGACATCAGTCCCACAGTTCCATTTGGATATGGAGGAGGGAGGATCTCAGCTGGGATAAGCCACTCTAAGTGTATCAATAAAGCCACGCTGATTTATAGCAGCTGAGAATTCGTCCCGGAGCGCGTTCATCCATGTGCGATGCCATGGATTGATGTGTTAGCATTTTCTCCCTGGAGACTTTGGTTCCAAACCTATTTAAAACCCAGTGAAAACAAATGGGCTGGTCTCTAGGCAGATGTCCCTGGAAATCTGTTTACATCATCACAGTGGCAGGAGCTCAGTGGAAAGGGTTTTATCTGCTCAGGTTGGGGGTAAGGGCAGGGTGGCAGGTCCTTGGTGGAGCTGCATGGCAAAACTTCCTTGGTAACTCCTGAGCAGCCACCCTGCAGGACGGATTTGATGTCCACAAATCCATAGGATTGTGTACGAGGTAAAATTAAAAGATTCAAACAGGAGTATTGCTTAGTCTTAGTCTACAATCTTGGAGAAGACTCCACAGCACTGTGCTCTACTGCCCCTTGCCTGC
Source organism: Corvus kubaryi (assembly GCF_017639235.1). Taxonomy (NCBI): domain Eukaryota; kingdom Metazoa; phylum Chordata; class Aves; order Passeriformes; family Corvidae; genus Corvus; species Corvus kubaryi. The sequence continues at coordinate 33,115,064 of NW_024582054.1, forward strand.
ACACAGATTCCCAAGGGATCAGTGATGGGTCCAGTCTTGTTCAGCTTATCCACCACGCTGGATGAAGGGACAGAGTGTACCCTCAGCAGGTTTGCTGGTGATACAAAACTGGGAGGAGTGGCTGACACACCAACAGGCTGTGCTGACACTCAGCCAGGCCCAGACAGGCTGGAGAGATGGGCAGGGAGGAACCTAAGGAAGTTCAAGCAGGGCCCCCCTACCCTGGAGGAGAATAACCCCATGCAGCAGTCCAGGCTGGGACTGACCTACTGGAAAGCAGAGCTGCTGAGAAGGAGCTGGGGTGAGCCAGCACTGTGTCCTTGAGGCCAAGAAGGCCGATGGTTTCCTTGGCTGCATGAGGGAAAGTGTGGACAGCAGGTCGAGGGAGCTGATCCTGCCCCTCTCCTCAGCCTTGCTGAGGGCTCAGCTGGGACTGCTGTGTCCAGTTCTGGGCTGCTTAGTACGAGAAATACAAGGAATTATTGGAGTGGACGCAGTGGAGAGGCTGCGAAGGTGGTGAGGGGACTGAAGCATCTCTCCTATGAGGAAAGGCTGAGAGAGCTGGGCTTCAGCTCTGGAGAAAAGACAGCTGAGAGGGGAACCAATCAATCCATATAAATACCTTAAGGGCAGGTGTCAGGGGATGGGAACAGACTCTTTCTAGCGGTGCCCTGAGACAGGACAAGGAGCAACAGGCACAAACTGAAACACGGGAAGTTCCACCTGAACATGAGGAAAAACCTCTTTACTGTGTGGGTGATGGAGGCCTAGAACAGACTGCCCAGACAGGTTGTGGAATAATCTCCTTCTCTGGAGATGTTCAAAACCCACCTGGATGTGATCCTATGCTTGAGCAGGGGAGTTGGACTAGATTATCTCCAGAGCTCCCTTCTAACCCCAACCATGCTGTGATAACCTCACCCACAGGTCATTGCTGATTTTTTGATAGGATCCTTCACATGCATGAAATTAAACACATTTGTAATTCGGCGGGCTTGGGGCTCAGTTTCAAAAGCATTTTGAGAAGACACAAAGGTTCCCCGTGATCAAAGGAGAGGAAACAATGTGGTTGTTGGAGTCACAATTACACCATCTCACATTCTTTTGGCAGAGGAGTTCCTGGCCCAGTTTGGGAGAGGAGATAAAGCACATACAGGGAACTGAACTGCAGGTCACTGCTGCACCTCCCGGATCTGCACCCCAAGGCCAGCCTGGAGTTTCCTGCCTGAACCCACATCCACTGAGTCTCAGTGGGATTCCACCAACAACTCAGCAGCAGATCTGCCTGTCCATGTAATGTAAGTAATGCTTTTAGGAGCATTATCCATGCATGGTTTTCCCGTACATGGAATTTGGCAGGAAGCCATTCGAGCGAATGCTTCACATTGCAAGAAAAATCAGCAGACTTTTTTTCTTCTTTAACTATACTTATTAAAAAAAACAACCCCCCTACTAACAAAGTAGGAAAGTTATCCACCATCACCTCAGGCTCAACCATGCAGAATCAGATAGTTAAATACACAGATTTTTAAGGAAATATCTTCCTTCCCACCCTCCCACCCTGTGCTTTATCATTTAAGCAGTGGCAGCTCCTGCAGTCCAAAACTGGGTATTTCATATAACGCAACAGTAACACAGAAACAGAGTTCCCAAGTCCAAGCCCCATCTATCATAAGTAACTACATGATTATCTCTTCCAGAGACTGATCAAATCCCAGTTTATGAGCAGTTTGCTTTTTACTGCTGTTATACAAAATGAAAAGCTCTTCCAGAGCCCCGCTGCTCTGACGACAACGAAGTCTTCTTCCTCTCCAACCAAAATCTTTTCAGGACCAGTTTATACATGTTTGTTCCTGCACTGAGTGTTGTCCTTAACTTGAATTGTTTTTCCTCTCCCTGGTATTTAGTCCCCTGATGTATTTATAGAAAGATCATATCCTCTTTCAAACTTCATTTTGCTTGGAATAGTAATGTTAGAAATAGACTGACAAATTTACTGCAGTGGATGGGGACGGACAGACACACACACACAGAGGCTAGAGCACTCATTTTTAAAGAAATGCAGAAAATACAGATGAGTTAATCTTTAGTTAACAGTGCATTATTTCAATCATATCAGCAACACGTCAACTACAGTAGAAAAGACAGATCAAGTTCAAAACTGATTTTCAGAGAGTTTTAGATCTAATGACTATCCATCTATTGAAATACCAGAAAGCCTACCTGGAATTCCATAAAACTCTAGCCTGAGGACAGTACCAAAAGCCCACAATGAATATCATCTCTAAAAAAGAGAGCTGTGAAGACTCAAAAGTACATTTAAACAGAGACTAGTTTGGGTGGTAAATAATATGCAGAAAAAGAAAAAAGAATCAAGTCACTATTAAAAAAAAAAAACCTAGAAGGAAAAGAGATTGAACATACTATTGTCTGTTTGGAGACAATTTCTTTCACAAAAATATTTTCTAGTTTTGCTGCTCTGGTACATCAATCCTGAGCACTCTAACTTTTGACTTATAATGATATTCCTTCAGATACAGCTTCACCGAGGGAGGAATGGGAAGTGCATCGATACCATCGTAAGTTGTACAGTTGCAAATAACTGTTCTACATATATGCTGGAGAGAGAAGGGAAAGGTCCTGTTCAGGGGAGTGGATAAAAGTGGTTCAAAGAACATACAGGAACTTGGATCTTTGTAGTGTTCTAGGAGTCCTGTGATGTCAGGAGAATGGAAGACACAGGGATCATGGGCATCAAAGCTGAAGTTGTGATTCCACTGCTCTATCCGGGCGTGGAGGGAGCGACTGTAGCGCCTGAAGCTCACGGAAAACAAATAGTCTTCCTGGGCAGAGTCTCTCAACAGAAACGTTCCCTCTGGCTTTCCTTCCAGCAGCGCCTCAGCTGCGTATTTATCCATGACGCCCCAGTAGCAGGGATTGTTATTGATCTGGAGGAGGTCTGGCACTAGGCAGTGGACATAATCAATCTGGGTATGGTATTTCGGAGGCGTTTCCATCCGTAGCAGCTCGTCGTCCGTTTCCCACTTGGGCTTGTTTCGTTTTCGAGAACTTGTGCACAGAGTTATGACTTCATCATCGGAGTCCATGTCGCTCTCATCTCTACTGCTCCTCGCCACCTTACCTGTCACCAGCTCAGGCCTCGGGTCACCCCGAGAGGAACTGCTGTCAGTGAAGTCACAGGACTGGGAGGGAGAGTCCGTTGCCCCACTGGCAATCTCCTCGTCTCGCAGCTGATCCTCCCTTTCCTCGTGCTGGGATAAATCAGCAATTATCCATTCTTCTGCCTTTGGACTTATAGGGGCCGTGTGCCTTTTGATCAAGTGCCACCGAAAAGCCAGCTCTGAGCGCGGAGGGAAAGGACACTTATCCAGCATCAGCTCACTGATATGGATTTTCCTTTTGGATGGAAGTCCTGAGGCATGCCGGCTGCTGCAGTTCTTAATGGGAAAGCACTGACCCACAGCATCCTGCAGCTTCTGTTTGAGAGACCGGCCTAAAAACCTGTGGCCACAGGACCGGTCTAGATCCAGCTCGATGGACGAGCAGCTGTATTTCCTCTCTTGGCTCCTTAAATTAGTCGCCGACCTCCCTGCAGCACTTGCTGTTTCGGCATCAGGACAATGCTCACTTTTCTTGGACCAGGAGAGCTTCTTTCCACTCCAGACATACCCATCCTTTCTGTCTGCGCTTCTGCTCCGGCTGCTTTTGGGCCTCACATCTGCGTTTTTCGCGCTGCTGTCCTTGTTTTCTGCCATTGTGACAGCTTTGCTTCACAAGTTGCCAGGAAGCGCACACTGTGTTTCTTGTGGGGTTTTTCTACATAAGGAAGCTTCCTCGAGGCACTTTCTGGAAATATCTAAGGAAAAAGAGAACACAGCTCAGTTAACGGCTATGCACACGCACAATGCAACATCAGTGCTGGTGGATACAGGACAACAGTGACAATTAATTGCTGACCATGTAAAAATCACATGATTGAGGTGAATTCAGTAGCACACCCCACAAATACCAGCTTGATCCCAGACAAAGCTCTCTTAACCCTTCCTTGGGAAAAGCATCCTGCAAAAAAAACTATCTTAATGTATTTGTTGAGTTTCCATTCTGACTATGCAGCAGAGCAGAATGTTCTAGGTGTTGGCAACCCCATTGTGCCAGGGCCCATTTCAAAAGGAAACCCTTCCCGGGGCAGGTGATACTGCTTTAGCTGTTTATGGAGCAAATTCTGCATCTCTTCCAAATAACCTTTCAAGAAGGAACAAACCAGAACAGAAACAAGTAGGTCAGAGTACAAAGAGCTACTGTACCTAGATGATATGCCTGTTTGCTACTAATCCACAGGGTGGGATGCCAGAGATCTTTTTCTTAACTGACACTTTTGGGTCACTTTCGGGATAAAAAAAAAAAACCAAACCTAAATTTTATCAGTCACAGATTCCGTCAGTTTCTGAAAGCTGTTTTCCTCTGCCTTTTCAAAGGAAGGGAGCTAGGAAATACTGAAGCCCTAAGGGATTGAAATATCTGGGGCTTTACATACTGAAAAGGATTAAAACAATCCAGTCCCTTACTAAAAGCAATTTTAAAAGGCCATGAAAGATGAAACTGCTTATTGCTCATTAGAGAAGGAAGTTTACATTATTAAAATCAGTGTTGCTTTGAGACCTACAGTTGCTGATTTCATTTTCTTTTGTTTCCAAAGGTATATTGAATTCTCAAATAGATAAGAGGTTTCCTTTTGACTGCTGCACTTTGAAAAAAAGATGAAAAAAATCTTCTTTTGATTACTCATTTGAAAGTGGAGCAGGATTTTTTCAAGATACATAGATGGCAGTATGGTATGGATGCTATACCCCCCCCGAGGCATGGCAGGATGTAGAAATATTTCCCATCACTTATCATGATCAGGATATTCTATGGTTCTGTGATGCTTCTGCTCCAAAACCGTGCACAGCTTCTCTGTTGCACTGGGGTTTTTTGGCTGTGGGTTTTTCTGTTGTGTTGTTTTGGGGTTTTGGATTTTTTTACAACTAATTGACATGGCAAATACTAAGCAGGAAAAGAAAAGGGCATCCACTTCCTCTCTCCATTCAATCCATTCTCATCATCAGGATTAGCCAGCATGACACAACCTCTCTGCAGTCCCCCGGGGCTGCGCAGGCTGAGTTCAAGCCTCTGCTTTCAGTAAAAGAACAAGACAGCCTTGCCAAAAGGCTCACATGCAATCTGTGGGCCAAATGCATCCCAGATGGAACTTTCACCCAGGAATTTTTCACATTGCATTCCTTATTTAAAACCCACACCCCTGAGAGCTGTGGGGGAAAGGAAAAGGCAGGGGAAGGGAGGAGATGCAGAAATGCAGAATGAAGGTAAGATTGGTTCAATATTGGAAATATGTTGGGAAAAAAAATGGCATTAGAGCAATGGAGACGAATATCACCTCACTGATACCGAGAGGAATCACAGGAAGGGTCCATATTCCAGCAGTTACAAATCAAAGATTAAACTAAAGATTTATTTTTCTTCTCTCAGGGTTTTGCAAATTGCTTTTCAGTGAAAGCATGGCAAGACACAATGAAGACAGGAAAAAGGCAACATTTGTATATGAGACTCAAAACATCTTTATTTAGACCAGGATTCATTGATTGTTTTTGGAACGTTGGTATTTTTCATCCAGAAATACCTACAGTGGAGCACTGAATTTTCTCCACAATTAAAAAAAAAAGAGGAAAAAAGGCAATCTCATTTACTCTAGTGATAATCTGAAGTTACTGAAGACAAAAAGTTTTTAGATGCATCCTGTAGTAAAAGACATTAACTGTCTATATATGGGATTTTTAATTGGACAGAGAGATATCACTGAGGTTGCAAAGTCAAGTACTTAAAAATTAGGATACGACAGTTTGTAATTGCTTTTGAAACCTTCAATTATCTCATTCTGCTCATCCAGCCCATATAAGGAATAAGAACATGCAGAATATGGGCTTTTAATTAAAAACTGCAAAACATACAAAACCCAGAAGTGCCTGTTATCTCCTAACTTCAGCCTTGCAACTGAAAGAAGCTTGGGGTTTTATGGAATTTCTGGGTTGCTGTTGTATTGAACTGTAAAGCCACCTTCTCCTTTGTACCTTTCTCCTGTCGTGAATCATTAGTGGTACCTGAACCCTGAAACAGAAGCTGGGGAAGCAGCACGTGATGCTGCAAAGCCACGCACCATTAGCCAGAGCTGCTTCCCTGGGGTTTGAAGGGCTGCTGGAACCCAGGCGCCAGTTCTGCCACATCAGAGCAGGAATTGCTAATCAGACAGAACAGTAGAGCTGTGAAAAGAGCAGGGAATAAATGAAGAAAAAAAGGGATGTCATCCTACTAAAGCCAGGTTTGAACTTGACCGTGTGTTACAAATGTGTGCTGCGGGAGAGCTGCCTCCCGAATCCCACGGCTCGGCATTACAGCAAGGGATCACACTTTCATTCCCTTCTGGATCAGTGATTCACAGCCCCACCAATAAAATGAGGACCAAAAATAATTAGAGTGTCAGAAAGAAAAAGGCATAAAGGGCAGGGGAGGCATTCAGTGCTCTATTACCACTTCAGGCCATCCATCTAAACCAGCTCTTCCTTTCACTCCAGCGTCCAAGGGAAATGCCACGTACATCCATTAACGGCTGGAGCGCTGCTGGAAGAGCAGGACAGGAGGGCAAGGATAAAAGAGAGGGAACACAGAGTGTACTTTTCCCTAGAGGGGAAGGTTAAATGGAGGAGTCCAGCGCTTTGCAGCTCACACACATCAGTTCTGAGCTCCTTTTGGGAGAAATAATGCGTGTCCTGCCTGCAAAAGCCTTGTCCTGCATGGGGACACCCCAGGCATCTCTGATGATGGCAGGTTTGACAAAACCCTTATGCTGGAAACCCTTTCCCCATAGGAAACAGCAAAGATAAAGACACATGCGGGGATGAGCAGAGTTCACTTCGGGCCACGGGACCCAGCTGGTAGTCCAAGGTTACCCAACACTGTCACAGCTACAGTCCCTGAGGACAGGCAGGGAGCTGGGTGGCTTTTGCTGTCGGTTTCCTGCTGTGCCCAGCTCCCTCCTTCAGAGGTTCCTCTCTCTTGTCTGCAGACAAGGTGCTTTTTCTTTCACGAGCTGATGCCTCAATCCTGAGACTTCAAGCCCAGCCTAAAAGCAATATCCAGTCACTGTTTGGAGGGATAACAATATTCCCTCCTAGCCAGGGGTAGGCTGCAACCCACAGCTGTGATAAGACAGTGACAGCCTCACCATATGTCTAATCAGTAACGCCAACAGGAGAATCAAAACCATAAACGTAGATAGCCCTTTTTTAAAAATTTATTCAATAAATACTTGATTACTGAACTGCTTTAACCAGATACTTATGTCCTGAGCTGCTGGATTCTTGCCTCTAGCCCAACAGTCCTCTTCATCAAGCTGCTTTCCTTTCTGTATAAAGAAGGAGCAGATGGTGGGGGGTCTCCAGCCCAACCTCCCACTTGGAGTGGGATTGCTGCCAGCGTGGGCTCAGGGGAGCCATGGCACGGCCTGGGCATGTCCTGAAAACCTCCCAGGATGAAGGTCCCACCACCTCTCTGGTGCTCCCACGCTGCACAACCCTTCTAGGGCAGGAAGTACTTGGAAAGTTTTCTGTCCAACCACACAAAGCATTGCTGTATTGTGTCTCTAATTAAACAACAAAAGAAGGCTCACAAAGAACAATGAATGAATCAATTTTGGAATTGTTATGGAAGTTGATTTTGTAGAGCTGATAAAATCCTGAGAGAGAAGAGCAAGCTGCAATAAACTGGAGTACTTTTGCTTTCATAACTTACATAAAAGTTATTTTAAAACAAAATCTCAGTGGTCACAAGCTGCTTTCATTAATTTCACCCGATGAGATTTTGGCGACAAGACCACATTTTAAAACCTGACCTTCCCAACCTATTAAGGGTAACAATAAATCTCAGTTTTCTGTCTTAAATTATTTTTCTTCAGTTTTGGCTTTACTCTGATTTATGATACCATCCAAAAATACCTAAGCTTGACTCCAGAGGCCTTTCCAGCAAATGAAAGCAATTATCACACATACACACAAAACAAAAAGACTTTCTAAAGGTACTACTGGCAACCTAAATATTTCTTCCTTGGAAATACCCTTGATTTATCCCCAGAACTGTAGGAGGAGGGGGGCCATGCCCAGCTAACCCCAACACGGGGGATATTTTATTCACTCCCAGGAGGTGGAACTGAGCAGGCAGCAGGTGCCAAAGGTGAGGGCTGCTCGTATCTCCTGCCTTAATGAAGCTCTGCTCGTGTGTGGAAGGAAAGATGCAGGCAGCGCTCGGCAAACCGCAGCAGCCTCTCCAGCACTAAATCAGTGAAAGCTTTATGGTCCATGACCAACACTCCGTGCTCCACCCAGAAACCGAGCAGGAGAGCAGCGATTCCCAGCTCCCGCCCTGCTCGCAGCCACTCACACCTATTAATCAGGCCAGCAGCAGGCTGAGTTCCCAACCGGATTTAAAGTATAACTTTGCATTTGGTGCCGTGTCACTTCGGACGTGACAAAGCCACAGGGCCTGCAGTCCCTTGGACAAGTGACCACGGGATCCTGACACCCCCCTGGAAACCCTCCCCCCAGTTTTCCTATGCTGTTCAAAGAGTTATCCCAGCAGGCAGCACCTCCAGACAAGGAAATTAGTTGTTAGCATGGAAACGAATGTAAAATGGCTTTTATACTGCAAAATACTTTAGGTGCAGTTTGTATCAGAGCCTCCGAAAATTAAAGTGATTAAGAAAAATAAACACATTTGACAAGCATTTGTCTCCATCCCAGGCAGCGGCTTGCAGCAGGAATAGCTTGGTCTTCCCACTCATCTGATAAGCAGTCCAGCTCCAAATCATTTCTCTAGAACACATTATCCTTGCCAGAAATCATGATTTACTGAAATATGTAGGATACACCCATGGAAAACATGTCTCTACACAGCTTCCACGAGGTTTAATAACGAAATCTGGCCATATTTCTATTTTTTTTTTAAAGAAGTGTGCCTGCTTTGTAATTCTGTCACTTATTCATTCATGAAACTACCAGCAATGTGAGTGTTAGAGAGAACCACATTTCCAATATAAATAAATCACTCTGCTCACCCCAACCACCAATAACCCCACTGCAGAGCAAAACTGAAGATAAAAGGGTTTTGCCTGGAAGCAATTTTTTCTTAGAAGCAGGAATAAACTGGGCCAGATCATTAAGGCGACATAAAGGGAAAACAGATAATTCTGGTTTTTAACTCCTTATTTCAGATATGTTCAACTCCAGGAATTTTTAAAATCCTTCAAGAAATCGGCCACAATGCTTTCTTCCTATTATTCAGCCAAAAAAAAAAAAAAAAAAAA